>NC_064288.1:195621-223931 GCF_019186545.1 Solanum stenotomum
CTATTTGTATATAATTTATGAAAAATTCACAATAAATTACCCTGTTTGTATATTGGCAAGTGAAATATACAAACGGAGTTCTGGAAAATTCCTTAATGTATAAGTACAAAATTTATATATACTTACCCTATTTGTACGCAAGTGAAATGTGCAAATGGACAAGCAAATTATACAAATCGCATAAAATATACAAACCACAACCTCCATAGCAAATAAAACTATAGTTATAAAGCACAATTATCAAAACTACAGATATAGAGCCTTACTATGCCTATTATATTTGCTATTTCTTAATTTTTCTCTACATATTAAGTATTTATTGTAAACAGAAGTTAAAAATCTCATTAATATTCTATTCAACCCTAAAGAAAAAACTACGAAAAGGCTCCCGAAGTCTACTGACGTCATGTGGACAAATTTATATAAAAAATAAAAATTGTACTATTAATCTATCATTTGTTTTTTGATTTTCCACTCGGTGTTCGAAATCCTCATTAAAGCTCTGACAAAATTTAAATCGCGCACTATAAAAGTCATTCAAAAATAACACTTTCAACATAATTTTTTTCATACCTTGAACTCGAATTCGAGCTCTCTAATTAAGGTATCAATGTATCATTATTGTAAAAGAAATTTAGCTCTTATCATAATTCAATGCTTGTACAAATACTATTTGTTTATTCCGTTATGACTGGAAATTTTAGTTGGCTTTTCTACAAAATATTGTCAAAAGGGTGTAAAAATAACTTGTTAAACGCATTTCTCGTGGAAATTTTAAATTTAACCACTACAAATTGAAAAGAGAAGAAAAAAAAAAAGGATAAAAGAGGAAATGATCTCTGCAAATTGAATAAAAGAAAATGAATTTATTTTTAAATTTGGAAAAAGGTCATATTTGCCCTTGAACTCTTAGAAAAGGGTCATATTTACCCTTCGTCATACTTTTTTGATATATTTGCCTTTACCATCCAACTTTGGATACATATTTGCCCTTGTACAGTTAATTATTGTGCCACCATTTTTATTAGTTTACGTGGCACCTACATGACGCCTACGTGGCTCCCTGTGTATATATTTTTGTTATAATTAAAATTTTATTTTCTATTTAGTATTTTATCCGACCCATTTAGTAAAATTCGACCCAACCAAATAAAGACCCATTTTGTACCGAATGATTTTGTGCTCTGTAGCCAGTGGGAGCTCCGATAGACAAAAGTTCAAGGATAGAAATAAAAGGCCGATAGGTCTCCATATGCGTACTTAACCACACATGGGTTTTGGGGATGATAAGTTAAGAGGATGAGACAATATTACACAGCCTCAGTTTTATGTGTGGATTATGGCTCTTGTAAACTCTTTCCTAGTGACTGTTTATGCACGTTTAGTTCTATATTGAGCTTTGAGAAGTCAAACCGTAAATGGCTACAACATGTCTCATGGCATAAGGAAGAAGGAATAAATGGTGGCTTCTGCTCGACCATTGTACTGTTCTTATGAAGCGTTGCAGGATGATGGGTATAGAAATTAGGGGTAATGGGTCTTTATTTTAGTTGGGTCGGATTTTACTAAATGGGTCGGATAAAATACTAAATAGAAAGTAAAATTTTAATTATAACAAAAATATATACACATGGAGCCACATAGGCGCCACGTAAACTAATAAAAATGGTGACACAATAATTAACTGTACAAGGACAAATATGTACCCAAAGTTGGATGATAAGGGCAAATATATCAAAAAAGTATGACGAGGGTAAATATGACCCTTTTCTAAGAGTTCAAGGGCAAATATGACCCTTTTCCGTTTTAAATTTGATAGACTCTTTCCGTTATAATTGCTAGTCTTACTTTCTTTTTAATCTATTTAAAAAAGAATGTTTTTTTACTCTTTTTTTTAGCAATTCTTTAATTTTAATTTTTCATATGACATATTTAAAAACATAAGATTAAATGACATTTTGATACATTCTACTTCTCTCTACCTTTAAACCACAAGATTCAGAACTTTTATTTACTTTTTAAAACTTTGATCCAAGTCAAATCAGACAAACAAATTGAAACAAAGGAAGTGTATAAAAATGAATATCTATTGTGTAAAAATGAAAATATCTTGTAGTAAGAACATAAAATTGTAAAAGGCTATAAAATCAAATCTCCAGAGAGATAATGGGTGTGTTTGAAAATGTTTTCCAATTTTCCCATGTTTGGAAAATGTTTTTCAAATCAACTCATTTTCCTTAATTTTAAGGAAAATGACTTCCCTTCCAAAATTAAGGAAAACATTTTCCAAAACTCTACTTCATCCTTTAATTTTTTTTTCTTACCCTGATCATACATCGTACCCGACCCTCTGCATTCAAAAAAAAAAAAATTAAAAAAATTTCTTATATTTTAAATTTCAAATATATTTTCATCCCTACCCCTAAAACCATCCCCCCAGCAAAAAAAATAAAAAAATTTAAAAATTTAAAAATTACTTTTGAAAAATGTTTCAAATTTTAAGTTTTTTTTTTACCTCACCCAACCCCTACCACCCCTACCCCCTCCGAAAAAAATGCTTTTGAAAATATTTCAAATTTATTTTTTATTTTTACGCCACTCTCACCGCCACCCCCCCCCCCCCCCCCCCCCCCCCCCCCCCCCCCCCCCCCCCCCCCCCCCCCCCCCCCCCCCCCNAATGTTTCAACTTAAAAAAATATCATTTTTTACGCCATTCCCACCCCTACCTCCCCCCGGCGCCACACCAATCATTTTTTTTTTTAAAAAAGTTGTTTTTGAAAAATATTTCAATATTTTTTAAAAAATTGCATTTTTATGCTACCCCCACCTCGTGACCCCGTCAATTTTTTTTAAGAAATTATTTTTGAAAAATATTTTCTGGGTGAGATCTAAAGGTTGGATTTTAGAACGGGCATTGGAGTCTTGTCCTAGTTTGGGTGTCAGGGTCGAGTCCTAGGTCAATTATCGGGGTTGATTTTCGGATCTGAAATTATTTTTCTAAAGAGTATTATTTAGTGGAAAAATTACTGAAATACACGTTTTATATTTTCCTTATTTCCAATATCTCCTTCTATTTCTAAAAATCTCTAAAATCCCTTATTTCTTTAATGCATTCGAGGTACATATTAATGTATCCGAGCCAGTAGTTAATGCATTTGAGCTAGTATCTGGTTTATTTTATAATGTATTTGAGCTAGTTTTTAATGTATCCGAGCTACATATTATGTATCCGGTTTATGTTATAATGTATCCGAGATACTCTTTAATGTATCCGAGCTACATATTATGTATCCGGTTTGTGTTACTTTTTAAGGGATTAATGTAATTACAAACTAAAGAGGGATAAATTGTAATTTCATATTAAAACTATGTGATTCCTAATATTTATCCTTATTTAGTCTCAAGCCAAAAATAAAAGATATTTTCTGAAAAATATTTTTCATTCACCAACCAAACATCATATTTATATATAGAAGAGAATCCTATGCCCGCCTATGTGGCGCCACCGAAATCCAAGATTTCCTTTTTATTTATCTATTTCCAAAACTAGCCTTCCCCTTTCATGAAAAGTTGCGACTTCTATGAAAACTTGTGATTTTTTTGAAGAGTTGAGACTTTTATAAAGAGTTGCAACTTTTATGAAAAGTTGTGACTTTTATGAAATGTTGTGACCTTTCCGAAAGGTTGTAACTTTTCCAAAGAGTTGTGACGTTTACGATAAGGCACAATAAACATTTGTTCACACTACCCTTTGTTGTCTATAAATAGAGGAATTTCCTCTCATTTTAAAACAACCAAAATTCTGAACTACTCTTTCTTCTTCTTTTGCACAATTAAATATTCGTGTACTTTGCTCCTGTTGAGTGACTCACTACACCATTGATTTTTGTATCAATACACTAGTGAGTAGAATTGTCCTCCTTAGAGGATCTATTTCTTTAAACCTCGGGTACTAGAGGGAATAATTTTCTTAAGGGTAAACTATGTATTTAGTGGGCTTGATTTTTTCCTTTCTATTTCATTTTATTGTTACAGATTCTGGTATTTTTTTTGTGCAGTTATTAATTTATGTTTTATGTTATTAATTGTTGTTTTTGAGTACATCTATTAAACTTTGTTGTTTATGTTTCTGCATAATTATTGTTATAATAAGTATTTGTTAGTACAAATTAAATAACACACATTAATTGAGTATTCATGCAAGTTTTCTCTACTAAAATTGTTGAAGGTATAGTAAAAGAATTCCTTAAAGATCTATACTACCATATCTTGAAGACAAAATTCAAATTTGGTATGTTATTGTAAGCACATAAAGACCTTAAAAACTTTATCGCACCTTGATGTGCGAAGTGAACGGGGAAAAGAAGATAAGAACTAATAAACTGTTGACATAAATAAGTTCAAGGATGTGCTGGATGACCTAGAAGTGTAGTTTCAAATTGAACTTCATCACTCTGGTATGTTGATTTTTATAAAACACCCAAACAAACTTAATAGTTCTGTGTAATATTTTTCCCTTTCAAGTATATATAATAAGTTGAATTGTTGTCCAATATGATACATTCTCCCTTTAATTTTCATTTTAATAATTACTTATGATACATTTAAATGAGAACTTTAAAATGATATATGTAAAGCAAAAGGTAGGGCTGAACTTTCTACACGTTCACTTTTTTCCGCCTTTTAAAATTTATTTATTCCTTCACCGACAATTATTTATTTATTAGAATATTTAATATTACCGGTTGATGTTCATTTGATTCCTGGAAGCAAAATAATAAATTATAAAATCAAATTAAAGATGATTGATTGAAGGATAAATGATAAGATGTTATAATTATCTTCTTCCTTTATAGTGTTTTAGTTTAAATGACCGATGAATTTTAAGTATTATTTTATAAATTCCGTAATATTAAATTTCCGCGCGAGACACGGATAATTTTACTAGTTAAAAAATATTTTACAAAAAATATTTTCTACTCACAAATCAAACATCAAAAAATAAGTTAGAAATCCACAATATTTCCAAAGAAAACATTTTCTCAAAAAATATTTTCCTTCATTCCAAACACACCCAACAAGATGTCCAATACTATAAATAGGTGGAAACACCATATGAATCGAGATCACCCCTATTTGTTTATTCTGTAATGACTAGAACTAATCTTTAGCAAATGTTATTTAATAGGTATAAATTATTAATTTATAATTCATAATTCATAATTCATAATTCATAAATTTTAAATTTTGGCTCCGATTTTGATGATAAAGAGTCCTTTTCCAAAATTTATTGAGTTAAAAGAAAGTTACCCTTAGTAATAGTTGAATTTTGCAGCAATAGTATTTTGTTAGCATAGATTAAGGAAAGCTAAAATAATCAATTAATCATAATAGGTGGTCGTTGAAATAAGACGATTGAATTTGTTAAATCCAACGAAAACGATGGTAGATCATCAAATTTTTTTTATTAAACCCTCTCCATCATCCATTTTTTCCTTAAAAAAACTGATTATTATTTTTTTTTTAAAAAAATACTTTTGTGAAAAATAAGACAAGCATAAATCATATATAAAATAAAAAAATATAAAAAAACAATTGAAACACGTTTTGGACAGTTACGAGAGAGAAAGCAGATTTTGAAAATTCAAATTCAATGTGTATGAATGATTTGTAGGAGAGAATTAAGGAAATGGAGAGAGAAAAGATCAAATTAAATTTGTATAAGTGAGTATACAAAGGAAAGAGGTCTTTTTCTTTCTGTATACAAACTGTTTGTGGTCCCATAATTAATAGCACATTATACTAAACTATAGTCATGTACATTAATTAACTAACACAGTAACCTCGTTGAATAATAAATAAGTAATGTTTGCCAACTTGCATAATTTTTCCTATAAAAAATAAATGTCTCTCGTGTAAAAATGAAAATCTCTTGTAATAAGAATATAATACTATAAAAACAAATTTGTAAATTGTTATAAAATCAAATCTCCTGAAAGATAGCAAGATGTCAAATTATAGTATATTATTAAAGTGAGAAGTATCAAAATTAAAAGTTAGATTATGATTTTACCTTTGCTATAAATCAAAATTTATAAAATATTTAAATATTAAATTATATCATTTTAATTAAAATGTTAATGACTTTTGGAGATTAAATAAAGGAAATTGTCCAATTCAACATGAGAAGAAAAAAAGAATTAGAAACTGCAAATGAGGACTAACAACAAAATGCTTGAATATATCATCTATTATATTTTGTATTCTTCAGAAAATTCCAACCTCATCATCAAATTTTCTGCCTTTCTAGTAGATGTAGATTGTTGCCTCTAATAGTCAATAGTTGATTTCAACATTTTCTATTTTGTTACTCAACCCGTGAAAACACACGTTTCCAGAGACTAGTGCTATATATAGTTGGAAACATCATATGAATTGAGAGCACCACTTCATGATGGAACTGATAAAAGTATTACACATTTCTGTTGCTTTTTTCTTCTTGTTCTTTTCTATTAACTCTCAATGTCATCCTTTAGACCCTCTTAATCCTGATGAAATCAACAAAATTAGAGTCATTATCCAAAAATCCCACCTTTCCAATGTAACATTTCATGATGTAGACCTTGATGAACCAGAAAAGAATGATGTCCTTCATTGGCTTTCCTTTCATAAATCAAACAATACCTCTTTTCCTTATCGTCGAGCCAAGGTAGTAGTTCGCGCTAATGGTGAGTCATATGAACTCACACTAGACTTGGCTACTAACTCTATCATATCACAAAAGTTGTACTCAGGTCGTGGCTTTCCTTCTTTTACTCTCAATGAACTTATACAGGGCACCAGCCTGCCATTGAGTAGTCCTGAATTTCAAGATTCGATGTCACGAAGGGGCTTGAATATATCTGAAGTCAGATGCATACCATTATCTGTTGGATGGTTTGGTCAGGCAAAGACTAGAAGAGTTCTTAGTGTTCCATGTTTGTATCGCGGAGGGACTACTAACTTTTGGGCTAGGCCTATTGAAGGAATAACTATACTAGTAGATCTTGAATCAATGAAGATCATTAAGTATTTGGATAGATTCAGGGCCCCATTGCCTGAAGCAAAAGATGCTGATTTCAATTCGTCGAGCCAGGGATCAGTTACTTGCAATGAAACAGGATCCTCCAGGATAAACATTCAAGGCCATGAAGTCAGATGGGCTAATTGGAAACTTCATGTTGGATTCAATACTAGAGTAGGGATGATCATATCTACAGCTTCTATATTTGATGCTGTGAGAAATGAATATCGACGTGTTCTCTATAGAGGTCATGCCTCTGAGATATTCGTGCCTTACATGGATCCTTCGTTTGAATGGTACTACAGGACATTTTTGGATGTTGGTGAATATGGTTTTGGGAGATCGGTCAGTACCCTTGTCCAGTCATTGGACTGTCCAAACAACGCGGTGTATATGGATGGTTACATGGCTGATTCAGAAGGTCAAGTAGTACAAATCCCTCGAGCTATTTGCATTTTTGAACGATATGCTGGCGATGCTGCGTGGAGGCATACAGAAAACTGAGTACGTGGAACATTAATAAGCTTCTAAACTGAAAATTTCTCTACTAAGTTGTGATTTCTCTATTAACATAATTAACTCTATGGCTTTTGTAGAACACCAAGGGACAGAAAGAAATTAATTTGGTGATCAGAATGGTAACAACAGTTGGAAATTATGACTATATACTTGATTGGGAGTTCAAACAAAGTGGATCCATTAAAGTTGGAGTAAGAAATTATAAGATACTATAGCTAGTCAATCATTTTCACCTTAATCTTTTGTCTTACATTTTTCCTTTTTCGTTGGCGAAGGCAAGTCTAACAGGGATTATGGCGATGAAGGCTGTGGAATACACGAACAACGATCAAATAAATCAGGATGTTTACGGTACTCTTGTGGCAGAAAACACAATTGCAGTGAACCATGATCATTTCCTTACGTATCGCATTGATCTTGATGTGGATGGTAGTAAAAATTCATTCTTGAAAGCCAAACTGAAAACTACAAGAGTGAAAGATCAGAAAATGTCACCAAGGAAGAGTTATTGGAGTGTTGTTAAAGAAACTATGAAAACAGAATCTGAAGGCAGGACACAACTTGGGATTGAAGCAGCTGAATTGTTGTTTGTTAATACTGAAAAAAAGAGTAAAGTTGGAAATGATGTAGGTTATAAGTTAATTCCTAGTAGACCATCTATGTCTTTGTTAACAGATGATGATTACCCTCAAATTAGAGCAGCTTATACTAAGTATCAACTGTGGGTGACTCCTTACAACAAGTCAGAGAGATGGGCTGCAGGATTTTATGCAGAGAGAAGTCATGGTGATGATGGACTCACAGTTTGGAGTGGCAGGTAAAATGATCTCTTGTCTATCTATGTTAGGCATGCCTTTCATACGTAATAGGCATAATAGATAAACAGACACTCAAACTTGACCCGAGTTGGCAAGTAAGCACTCCAACTTTGAATATGCACATCTAGACACCTCAACTCGTCTCCACGGTGTCACTTGAATGCTCCAACTTACAAAATGATCGTCACACCTTCAAAATTTATGTGTCATGTCAAGCTGTCTAGGAGACACAGTAGGGATGAGTTGGAGTGTTTAGTTGTCGGTGGAGATTAGGTTGAGGTGTCTAGATGTGCACTCTCAAATCTAGTCTTTACTTGCCCGCTGAAGCCAAATGTGAGTTTCTGTTTGTGTTATGCTTATGAAATAACTACACGTAGCCATCCATAAGAAAATTGAAAATAGTAACCTGAAAAATAAGATAGGGTATATGCTATATAACATGTTAAGATACTTTGATACACTAACACTAAAAATTTGTGTGTCATGTTAGCGTCGGGTGTCCATGAAGCACAACGGGGATGTTTAGTTGTCAGTTGAGATTAGGATGAGATGTCTAAATGTGCACTCTCAAAGTTAGAGTGTTTATTTGTCCGCTGAAGCCCAATTTGAGTTTCTGTTTGTGTTATGCCTATGCAATAATTACAGGTAGCCATTCATAAGAAGATTGAAAATAGTAACCTAAAAAATAAGATAGGATATATGCTATATAACAGATTAAGATACTTTGACACACAGACACAAAAAAATTATGTGTCATGTCAGCATCTGGTGCCCATGAGACACAGTGGGAAGGAGTTGGACTGTTTGGTTGTTAGTTGAGATTAGGTTGAGGTGTCTAGATGTGCACTCTCAAAGTTAGAGTGTTTACTTGCCCGCTGAAGCCAAATTTGAGTTTCTGTTTATGTGTTATGCCTATGAAATAACTACACGTAGCTATTCATAAGAAAATTGAAAATAGTAACCTAAAAAATAAGATAAGGTATATGCTATATAACAAGTTATATACTTTGACATACTGTTTTATTTGGATAGTATATTTTGACTGGTTTAAGAGTCGCCACTTAATTTTTAAGAAAAATCAAGAAAACTATTCATTTTCACGAGACTAAAACAGGAATCTAGTGAAAACTTGAAAAAAGGGTTCGAGGTTCCTATTAATATTCTAGGAAGGTTTTTAAAGCACCTAGAATATCCGCTAATGCGGTTATCCGACAATTGATTTATTTGGCTAAAATTTAACTTAATTTGAATGGAGCAATTGAATTATTTTATAGTTGAGATAGTTATAAAGGGGAAAAGGGAAATATTGACCTACGACCTAAGTGAGATACTTCTTGAAATTTATTCTTTTAAGTCTTTTGAAAGATGATCGATTTAGTTAAATTGTTAAATTAAAATGAACGTCTCTCGGGGATTTGAATTGTTGACCTTAAGGTTAATGACAAATATTAGCAAGTAAGGAGGCATAAAAAAACAAAGAGAGAGAGAGATTTGGGCCCAAATCTGGTTTTTTTTCTGTCCGTCTGGGCCAGTATTTGGGCCCATTTGGTACCTGTCCTAATCTAACACAAAATAGAATGTTTTTTCTTTGGGCCTTAGGCCCAATTCTTTCACCTGTCCTAACCTGTCCTAAACTTTTAACATAAATAATAATAATACTTAAATAGGCTTAGGCCCAATAAATGACAAAATACAAATTTTAAAGACTAGTGGCCTCTTTAAGCCCATTTTCTCTCTTTCGTGTACATTAGATGTATACTAGTGTATACAATCTTGTATATCTGCTCTGAACCCTGTTCACCAAATTTTCGGGGGATCTGACTCGGTACATGAATTTTGGGGCCTCCGTGGCCCCCTTGTAAATGCAAAGACACAGTCCGTGAGGACTTGAACGGATTTTACATGCAAAATGACAAACAAAATATAGAATTAGCCTTGGGAAAGAAAATGAAGGGGCGAGATAAAAAGTAAATGAAAATAAGAGTACATAAACGAAAATAAATAAAATAAATAACTAAATAAAAACACTCGCTGATTAATTACTAACAGTACAACATTCGAACAATAAAGTAAAGAAAAAAAAAAAAACCATGAAGACTAAATGTTTTTATGTATATGATACAGTGAACAGTAAAAGAGCGAAGTCAAATGGACCAAATTCAATATCCCTAGACTATTAATATTAAGCATGTTAGTTTAATTAGATAAAAAAAAAAATTCTAATAATATGAGGAGGAAAACAGTGACATAATCCAGTGAGATAAATACCTAGATTAGATGAACAAAACACTTCCAAACTCAAGTTAAGACATTGATTATCGCCTTCCGTGTAAAAAAAAATAAAATCCTTATCATGTATTAGATAATTTATTTATTTATGCGAATAAAGCATGTGCATTTTCACATATTTGAATTAACATTTTGATGCGAGACATGAGAATCAACATAAAACGGACATATGATTCTAAACCAACAAGCAACTTAACTTAAGTATCTACGGATCCAAGTTCACGCAGAAACAAAGAATAAAGTAATTAATAATTGACTAAAGTAATATGGATATAAACATGATTCTCAATCAAAGTAAATAAAAAGAGAACTAAGCATAATAAGGCTACTGCACGTATTGACAAGAGAAGCCCACATACAGTTCAACATGGAATCCAAAGTAATAAACTTTTTCTTCTTAACCAACAAATAACCCCAAATACTAAAAAAAAAAATGCATATCATAATCTCACACGATTAAGCAAAGTAATAAACAACCCATGGGATCCTAATATGAAGTTAAAGGTTTTGCACATGCACAAATCAGCAAAACAATATTATTAAGGTAAGACAAGAATGACATGAATAAGCTATGGACCTCAACATTTCTACAACTTCAAGTAAAGAAATGGAGAAGGAAACAATATGCTTCAACACTCGACAAAAACAACTATTAAATGACACCAAGGTAAGCCAAGCCGCGTTTTTTTTTTTTTTAGAAGTAAAAGGAGTCAAATATATTCTTAACTACAATCTAGAAGCTGAAAACATCGAGTAACCAATGAACAAGGGAACGATCAAAAATAAATTTTTTTTTTTTTTTCAAAGGCTAGACATAGACAGAATCATAACATTCTTTTAAAGGACACAACTCCAACAAAAGTCAAATCATATTCATAAGAAAACATAATGTACAGCGACCTAGACGAACCGGACCGAGCATCAAAACACACACAACCACGGGACAAGGTGAAACGGGTATAAAGCCATTTCAAAGGCTGAAGTAAAACAATTATTTTCTAACGACTAAAAGGCTCAGATTTGCTCCAGTAGACCTATTAAAAAAAAGGAGTGATGGAAACACGGAATTAAACTCGAATAACTATATTTTACTGATTCATACACTTAGCTTCAGGCCAAAAGGATGATACGATGTCAAACACATATCATTTACGCAGATTCATAACAAACACGCATCAACTAAGACTAACTTGTCATTTCGAAAATGATCATGACAATACTATGAAAACTAGGACAATAAATTGTAGCGGCAAATGGCAAACAATCCTCTAACATCTTTACATCCATATTCCGGTCAAGTTATGGCTAAAAAAAAAATAAAACAGAATATTCGATAGGAGAAGACAGATGACCCCAAAACTTTGGCGTCCAAATAATTCAACAGCTGAAAATCAAACACACTAACGTCTTGAAAGCAATAGGGATATGGATTGAAATTAGGAGAGGGGTTACCTTCTTTGGAGCAGCTGAACCGGGGCTACGAACTGATGAGCAGCGACTTTCACACAAACACGAGACAACAAATAAAGAAACTGCGGATTCGAGCAAAACTCAACCCTAACCAAGCTTTAAGGAGCACCGGCAATGAAATGAAAAAGGAAAAATAAAACTTCGATTCTTCTCTGCTTTCTTAATGTGTTTAGTACATATTTCGACTACTTCACTTAAGCTGTCTAGGTATTTTTGCTAAGAGAAAATCCAACTGAAAACTCTCTCCAACCTTTCCAATATTTTTTTTTTGTTTCACTCCCAATTTTCACTGTTTTCTCTAGCAATTATCTCTAACACCAATTTTCAAACCCCAAAAATCCCTCTCTCACAAATGAACAAAAAGATGTTATATAGGGGGGAATTAGGGTAGATTTTTGGGGGGAAAAGGATCAAATTCGGATAGGCATAAGGCCCATCTCAATTCAAACTTTCGAAAAAATTTCACCATTAGAGGCAAACATACTTTTGTGAGGTCTTCAACCCCATTCCGAAAGTGGAAATGGTGAGATCGATGGCTGGGATTGACTTACTCGTCCTTGGGCGCGACGTGGCTCCATCCTGAGGCCACAAGGACGGACTCACAGCTGCTGGCAGGTGCTTTTTCGCTGCTGTTGCAGTGAGGAAGACGCTGTGGTGCTGCTGCGTTGTGTTCTGATGTTGTTTGCTGGAATTGACGTGTTGAAGAAAAAAAATTGGGAATATTGGATTGTGCTGGATGTTTTAGAATTGTAGTGGGCCGGGTTAAAGGGGGAAATTGGGCTGAGGGAATATTGTATGTTGGGATGAGAGGAAAGAGAGGTGTGTTGGGCTGATTGTGTGGGCTGTAATGGTGGGCTGAAAATGTAACAAAAAATAAAGGCCCCTTGGTGATTATTTAAATAAGCTAGAGGTAAGGTTAGAGAATGGTTAAAATTGCAATGTCAAGAAAAGGGCTAAATGGATTACGATTATAACCATCTAGAGTTAAAACTTAGCCAAATTGAGATAATTGGTGAATTCGGTCAAAAGCTAAATAAGATGGATTTATAAAAATTAATTAATGAGCTTCTTAATCTTAACGAAATGAAATAATTATTTTAGATATAAACTANTCAAATGTAACATTTCATTATGTAGATCTTGATGAACCAGAAAAGAATGATGTCCTACATTGGCTTTCCTCTCATAAATTACAAAATGCCTCTTTTCCTTATCGTCGAGCCAGGGTAGTAGTTCGCGCTAATGGTGAGTCACATGAACTCACACTAGACTTGGCTACTAGCTCTATCATATCACAAAAGTTGTATTTAGGTCATGGCTTTCCTCCTTTTACTCTCAATGAACTTATACAGTCTAGCATCCTGCCATTGAGTAATCCTAAATTTCAAGAATCGATTTCACGGAGGGGATTGAATATATCTGAAGTCAGCTGCATACCACTATCAGTTGGATGGTTTGGTCAGGTAAAGACCATTAGAGTTCTTAGTGTTCCATGTTTTTATCTTGGAGGAACTACTAACTTTTGGGCAAGGCCTATTGAAGGAATAACTATACTAGTAGATGTTGAATCAATGAAGATTATTAAGTATTTGGATAGATTCAGATCCCCATTGCCTGAAGCAAAAGATGCTGATTTCAATTCGTCGAGCCAGGGATCAGTTACTTGCAATGAAACAGGATCCTCCAGGATAAACATCCAAGGTCATGAAGTTAGTTGGGCTAATTGGAAACTTCATGTTGGATTCAATACTAGAGCAGGGATGATCATATCTACAGCTTCTATATTTGATGCTGTGAGAAATGAATATCGACGTGTACTCTATAAAGGTCATGTCTCTGAGATATTCGTGCCTTACATGGATCCTACGTTTGAATGGTACTACAGGACATTTATGGATGTTGGTGAATTTGGTTTTGGGAGATCGGCTAGCACCCTTGTCCAGTCGTTGGACTGTCCAAACAATGCGGTGTATATGGATGGTTACATGGCTGATTCAGCAGGTCAAGTAGTACAAGTCCCTCGAGCTATTTGCATTTTTGAACGATATGCTGGTGATGCTGCATGGAGGCATACAGAAATCGGAGTACCTGGAACATTAGTAAGCCTCTAACTTTTCAATTTCTCTAGTAAATTGTGATCACTCTATTAACTCCATGGATTTTGTAGAACACCAAGGGACAGAAAGAAGTTAATTTGGTGATCAGAATGGTAACGTTGGAAATTATGACTATATACTTGATTGGGAGTTCAAACAAAGTGGATCCATTAGAGTTGGAGTAAGAATTAAGATAATATACTATTAGCTAGTCAATCATTTTCACCTTAATCTTTTGTCTTACATTTTTCATTTTTCGTTCCGAAGGCAAGTCTAACAGGGATTATGGAGATGAAGGCTGTGGAATACACGAACAACGATCAAATAAATCAGGATGTTTACGGTACTCTTGTGGCAGAAAACACAATTGCAGTGAACCATGATCATTTCCTTACTTACCGCATTGATCTTGATGTTGATGGTAGTAAAAATTCATTCTTGAAAGCTAAACTGAAAACTACAAGAGTGAAAGACCAAAATATGTCACCAAGGAAGAGTTACTGGAGTGTTGTTAAAGAAACTATGAAAACAGAATCTGAAGGCAGGACACAACTTGGGATTGAACCAGCTGAATTGTTGTTTGTTAATGCTGAAAAAAAGAGTAAAGTTGGAAATGATGTAAGTTATAAGCTAATTCCTAGTAGACCATCTATGTCTTTGTTAACAGATGATGATTACCCTCAAATTAGAGCAGCTTATACCAAGTATCAACTGTGGGTGACTCCTTACAACAAGTCAGAAAGATGGGCTGCAGGATTTTATGCTGATAGAAGTCACGGTGATGATGGACTCACAGTCTGGAGTGGAAGGTAAAATCATCTCTTGTTACTAGATATTAAGCATGCCTTTCATATGAAATAGCTACACGTAACAGTTCATAGAAAAGATCGAAAAAATAGTAAACTGAAGAATGAGATAAGGACTAGTGCGTTGCACGTGTATTTCTAAAGATAACTACACATACCATCGTTAAAATATGGGATTACTAGCTTGAAAAATACCTACTAATAGTATAAAAATTTAATGTATGCAGGAATAGATCAATTGAAAAGAAGGATATTGTGCTTTGGTACACACTTGGATTCCATCATGTACCTTGCCAAGAAGATTATCCTATAATGCTAACAATCTATGATGCTTTTGAGCTCCGGCCAACAAATTTCTTTGAAAGAAACCCATTGTTGGACTAGTGCGTTGCACGTGTATTTTTATGCTAATCAATAATATTCACATATAGGTGTGATGAGTTACCAAATTAGCATCAATGAATTCTTTTTCAAATTATTCTTTTGGTGCAGCATCAAGTTTTCTCGAGTTAAAGTTTGAATTACTGCTACGAAGTCACTCAACTATTGCTATTTCACCAACAAGTCACTTAACTAATTCAAGTTATATTTCTGATAGATACTCTTGACGTGAAATTTTGTTTAAAGCTAAATTTAAGAATGGTTGAGTGATTTTTTTATTACAAAACAAAGTTGATTGATTTTTGTTCTATTAAACAAAGTTGTCTAACTTCGTGAGATACATAAAAAGTGTTAGTTGAATGAGCGTTTGAGAAATTAACTCAACAATTTGACAAGTCATTTTAGGTTCAACTGAACCTTGTTTTAAGTCTGGATCAAATTTCAAGTGTCAACACATGTGTATTCCAAAGTGCAATCAAAGATCAATTAATTGTTGGTTTTGGCTTTGATCAATGCCTTTTCATCATGCTGTCAAGATTGACTTAGTCTTCTATAGTACTCTCATTGGTGAAGATCACTTTCATAAATTTAATGCATGTGTTGACTAAAGTCATGATCATCACTAGAAAGATACAAATATTTTTCAAGAAAACTTTAAGTATTAGAAGACTTGCAGTTTCCAGGAAAAGACTTGATTGGAAAATTTCATCATCACTAGAAAGATACTCAACTTGTTTTCTCCCTCCGTTTTAATTCGTTTATCTTACTTTTCATTTTAGTCCGTTGCAAAAAAAATGTCGTTTTCCTTTTTTTCTGCAACTCTTTGCTTTTAGCTTTCCACGTGGCATGTTTAAGGCTGTAAGATTAAACGATATTTTGGTACATTCTACGTATTTTTAGTTTAACTTGATAAGATTCAAAAGTTTTCTTTACTTTTCTTTAACTCTATGTCAAGTCAAAACCAGACAAACAAATTGAAACGGAAGGAGTAGTTTGTTTATGCTTCATTCACTGGTTTCTTGTTTCTCATTTCTTTGCTATGGAAGTAATTGAATCCTAAATTGTTCATGTTTACTGAAATTATTTTAGAAAAAGTATAAAAGAAGAAGACTAGTTAGGTGCATGCATATAAAGAAGAAGACTAGTCTTATATCAAGTACTCATTTTGAACTAACTCCCAATTTACATGGTGCATAGAAATCTTCCTGTCATTTTCATGACTTGGCTTACCCCAATCTATATAGACTATTTCTAGATAATGCAATCCGTCTGTCGCAATTTACGTGGCAGACTTTTCTATTTAATCCGTTCCAAAAGAATGTCATTTTTCAATAGTAAAAAGAATTTAACTTTAAAAATTCTCTTTTACCAATAGTAAAATGATTTATAGTCACATAAATATCTAAGATTTGTTTTAGACCACAAATTTCAATAGTCTTCATTTTTTCTTAAATTTTGTATTAGTCAAATGGTGCCACATAAATTGGGTAGAGGCGTAATAAGAATGTGACTTATATTGCAAGACAAATGAAAAGAATTCCACACATTCCAGTGACCTCATAATCATAGCCTTCTGCATTATAATATGCAAGTCTTTGAATCATGGCATTTTGACTAATAGATTTTTACTCTCCATTTGTATCAAATAAGTTTATTTGTTGTGAAAACAATTATAATATCTCAAAAAGAATAAAGTTTTTTCCGTAAGATTCCAACAATTCATGGTGTAACAATGGTTTCTTGGAAAATCCTGTTATGGTTTGTCTCAATTTATCTCACATTTATTAGCTCTTTCTGTCAAGAAACTACAAATATTGTCCCTCTTGGTTCCAATATCACAGCTGGAACTGAATCTTCACACTGGCTTTCATCCTCTGGAGATTTTGCTTTTGGTTTCTACCATCTTAACAGTACTGGATTATTCCTTGTTGGCATATGGTTTGATAAAATCCCATATAAAACTCTCGTTTGGTCAGCCAATCGCGATGATCCAGTTCATGCTGGATCAAAGGTTAATCTAACGTTGAGTGGACGCCTCGTGTTGACAGATACTAATGGGAGAGAGTTTGTTTTGTACAATGGCACAGGCACTAGTCATGCTACTATGCAAGATGATGGAAATTTTGTCCTGAAAAATTCATCCTCAGGTGTCTTGTGGGAAAGCTTTGATTTCCCAACAGATACAATTTTGCCTGGTCAATATCTTGATATGGGGCAGGCGCTGTTTTCCAGTGCCAATGGGACAGTAGATTACTCGACGGGGAAGTATAGCCTACTGGTGCAGACTGATGGGAATGTGGTCTTGTCTGCATATAGAACTGCTGATTTTGGCTACTGGAATTCTATAACTGTTAACAATAAAAATGTAAGTCTGGTTTTCGACAACACCAGTGATACTTTGTTCATTACAAATGGAAGCTCAATCATATCCAACATGACATTCACAGCGAACTTGCCTGATTCAGTCCGAGATTATTACCACAGAGCTATGATCACTGATAAAGGAGATTTCCAACAGCTCTTCCACAGAAAAGTAAATGGGAGAGGTTGGAATGTTGCGCTGCAAGTTATCGAGAAGCCTTGTATTGTGAATAACATTTGTGGTGTATATGGCTTTTGCCAATCACCAGACAATAAGGAAGTCAACTGTAGTTGCTTGCCAGGCTATTCTCCAAGGGATCAGTACACTCCATCTAAAGGATGTTATCCGAATGAGATGAAAGATTTTTGTGATCTGAATTCTTCCCTTTCGGATGTCTACGTTGAAAGGATCTCTAATGCTGATTTCCCTAATAGGATGTATGCTGAACTAGAAAGGGTATATGATACTACAGAGGAGCTTTGCAGGCAGGAAGTGTTGAATGATTGTCTTTGTGAGGCAGCTGTGTTTAATGATTCAACATGTTTCAAGAAGAGGATGCCTATACAGAATGCCAGAAGTATTAATCCTGATACAAATAACATGGTTGCATTTCTTAAAATTAGCAACTCTTCGATAACTCAAAACAAAAAGCACTCTCTATCAAAGGGTGTTTTGGTAGCTGGTGTGACAGTATGTTCAGTACTCGCTCCGCTTTTTGCAGCAATTGCTATATATTATTACCCTTTTGTGAAGAAACATAGAGATGCCAAAACCCCTCCAAAAAGAAAGGCAATTGAGATGAATTTAAGGGCATTTTCGTTCCAGCAGCTGCACGAAGCCACCAATGGTTTCAAGAATAAATTAGGCCAAGGGGCTTCTGGTGCTGTTTATAGCGGAATTCTCAAGTTAGAGGATGAAGAAGTTGAAGTTGCTGTGAAGAAATTAGGAAATGGAATTGAACAAGGTGATGATAAAGAATTTTTGGCAGAAGTAAGGGTGGTAGGCCTAACACATCACAAAAATCTGGTTCATTTGTTAGGCTTCTGCAATGAAAAAAGCAACAGGCTTGTTGTTTATGAATTAATGAAAAATGGGGCTGTGTCAAATTTGATCTTTCGGGATGGACAAAAACCAAGCTGGAAGCTAAGAAGTGACATGGTACTTGACATTGCCAGAGGCCTGTTATACTTGCATGAAGAGTGTGAGAACCAGATCATTCATTGCGACATTAAGCCACAAAATATCCTTCTTGACAAGAACAACACTGCCAAAATTGCTGATTTTGGTCTTGCAAAGCTTCTTATGAAAGACCAGACGCGAACAAACACGAATTTTAGAGGAACCATGGGTTATATGGCACCAGAATGGCTAAAAAACGTGCCCGTGACAACCAAAGTTGACATCTACAGCTTTGGTGTTTTGCTGCTTGAGATTATTTTCTGCCAAAGGCACATGGACTTGAACCCAATCGGCCAAGAAAATGAAGAGCCCGAGTTGATCTTAGTCGATTGGGTTCTTCATTGTATGAGAAACAAGAAGCTGAGAGCTGTTGCTAGTCTTGATGAAGAAATTATGTTACATTTTCACAATTTTGAGAGGATGACTATGGTTGGCCTATGGTGCTTGTGTCCTGAGCCAAATCTTCGACCATCTGCAGCAAAGCTTGTTCAGATGTTGGAAGGAACTATAGAACTAGGTGTTCCTCCTATGGTTGATACAACTATATGAGTCATTTTCTGTATTATCTTGTAATTTTTCCAACAATTATCATTCTATTTTATTAGTCATTAGACCTGGTTAAATTTCAGTGTTTTTTCTCATAGTTCTCTGGTGCAAAAGTTAGTGTTTTTTTCTCTCAAGTGAGCTACACTTTTCCTTCTGAAGAGTATTCTATAATGTCACTAATGCTTGTGTTCAAGTTCAAGGTAATAAGCAATCACTTCATTTTCAAGCAGAAAATGGGTCATCGATTAGTCCAATATTGGAGAAGCGTTAGTATAAATTCTTATACACAAAGCACTACGAATTATTTTGCATCTCCATGGTGTTTCTTGAAACTGTTAATGAACTGTTCTATCTTTGGTCATGAAATCCTTTCTCTCTTTAGTTAGAGTTCTACTACTATGAAGCATGAAGAAGTTGTCAAAGCTCCAATCAACGTGATTTTGGTAACATGTCAACATCAGTCAGAAGCTGAACACCTTCCCCACATATTCATTGAGGGAAAAATGAACCAGGTATGTGTATATATCATAAGTTGAATTTTCAATTCCGTCTTTATTTGTATAAACTTGAGTCATCAAAATCACATTCTCAACTCTTGTGTTGTTTTCTATCATTCTTTTCACCATTAATAATAGATAGACCGAAAAAGGCGTTATCATGACCAATTCTCTAGTCCACTACTAGCTAATAGTCAAAGACAGTTTTTTAGAAAAAAGACCAAAGTTCAAGTGTCAAAGTTGATGGCTTTGATAGTACAAACAATTTCTGGTTAGACCAAGAAATATAGTGAGCCATTGTGTATATGAAATCATTTGTTACTTCCTATTGTCTAAACCAAGGCCTTCTGATTTCATACAAGATGAGAATATCTCTTAATCTTCTTGCATTCCTCCTCCTAGTCCTTCATCATCAGTCAAATGGCCAAAATAATCCAAATATTAGCATAGGTTCTACTTTCACTGCTGGAGAAAATGTTTCTTTGTTATCCTTGTCTGGGGACTTTGCCTTCGGATTTTATCCTGTTTCAGATACTCTTTTCCTAGTTGGAATTTGGTTCAACAAAATCCAGAAAACAACACTTGTATGGTCAGCAAATCGCGACAATCCAGCTGAAATCAGATCAACTATTAGTCTAACAACTGGTGGTCAGCTTGTGCTCAACTATGCTAATGGCACAGTTCAACAGATTTACAATGAGTCTGCAAGGTTGGGAACCATGCAAGATGATGGAAATCTTGTCTTGAGAGACTCAAGTTCAAATAAAGTTTGGGAAAGCTTTAAATCTCCCACTGATACACTTTTGCCAGGACAAACTTTATTATCAGCAGGAAAGCTCTATTCAAATTCTATTTCAGATGGGAATTCCAAGTACTCTAAAGGGAAATTCATGCTAGAAATGCAAGCTGATGGAAAATTGGTACTATCTGCTTATCATTTTGGAGACACAGGATATTGGCTGAGTAGTCAAGATGATAAAGGAAACCGTGAAGTGAAATTAGTTTTCGACCAGAGGAATGCATCTTTGTACCTTGTGAAAGATAACACTAGCACAATTTTTTCTTTTCCACCGAATGTGCCAACCCCAGTTGAAGACTACTACCACCGTGCAACTATAGACAGTTTTGGCAACTTCCAGCAGTATGCTTATCATAAGACTAATGGTAGCAATTGGATTAGAGTTTTGAAGATCCCTTCAGAGCCATGTATGGTTAATGCTGTTTGTGGGGCTTACGGATTCTGCAGCTCAAATGATAATGAAACTGTAAATTGTGACTGTCTTCCGGGGTATGTCTTCTTGGATCCAAGTAACCCTACCAAAGGTTGTCATCCGGAGACAATGATCAACTTCTGTGCAGGTCATCTATCTAGCGGAAATTTCACAATAGAGGCTATTCAGGATAGTGACATGCCTTACAATGAGGTTGGGGATTATGAAATTTATCGTGATGTTGATGAGGAGGAATGCAAGAAAGTTATCATGGAAGATTGTTATGCCATGGCTGCTTCTCTAATCAATAGGGAATGTCACAAGAGGCGTACTCCTATACTCAACGCCCGTAGAATTTCTATGACCACAGGCAGCGTTTCCTTCATCAAGGTGCCTATTAAGTCAGCTAAAGATGACATATCAACAAAAAAGAAATCCAACACCAGAGCCCATCTCACTGCTGGCCTTATAACTACCAGTTCACTTACTTTCCTATTTGGAGCCTTGGCGTTTTACTATCATCCTGCTCCTCGGAGACTTGTAAAACGAGAGTGGAATCCAAATTCATCAAGAATAGGTATCAATTTCCGCGAGTTCACATACAAAGAACTGCATGAAATAACTAATGGCTTCAGCAAGCAACTTGGAAAAGGAGCTTCTGCAAAAGTTTACTATGGGAATCTCAAGTTAAAGGATGTTCAAGTAGAGATTGCGGTGAAGCTGATGAAAGACGTTGCAGAGCCAAGTGAGAAGGTATTTATGACAGAGCTAAAAATCATAGGCAGAACTCATCACAAGAATTTGGTAAAGCTATTAGGATTTTGCATTGAGGATAATCACTTCATTTTGGTTTATGAGTTGATGAAGAACGGAGCTTTATCAGATTTTTTGTTCAAGGAAGAAATACTGCCTACTTGGAGTCACAGAACTGAAATGGCACTAGGAATTGCAAGAGGACTGCTTTACTTACATGAAGAATGTGATTCTCCAATCATCCACTGTGACATAAAGCCTCAAAATGTACTTCTTGACAGTAAATACAATGCCAAGATTTCAGATTTTGGGCTATCGAAACTCTTGAAGAAGGATCAAACAAGAACAGATACTTGTGCAAGAGGGACAGTGGGATATTTAGCACCAGAATGGCTAAAGAATGCTCCAATAACACCCAAAGTTGACATTTTTAGTTTTGGTGTAATGTTACTGGAGATAACATGTGGTAGAAGGCATATTGAGCTTAGCAGGGTAGAGGAAGAGAGCGAAGACGATGAAGGTGATGATTTATTGCTTGTAAATTGGGTTTCAGGCTGTGTGAGAAGTGGTAGAATTGACAAACTTGCAAGGAGTGATCCTGAAGTATTGAATGATATTAAAAGACTTGAACGATTCGTGAAGGTGGGATTGTGGTGTGTCCATCCTGATCCAACTGTTAGACCTTCAATGAAAATAGTGATGCAAATGCTTGAAGGCATAACTGAGGTTGGAGTTCCTCCAATGTTCTATAACTAAATGATTGTTTAAATCATCAACAGGGAGGAGCATCAGAACAAGACGAAAAACTGGAAGGAAAAAGGCCTCCTTGGCTTTGCAAACTGGAAGTGAATAATGAAAATTGTCATAATGTTAATATTTAATACTTGTGCTATTGTAAAATTATTCTAAGTCTCAGAGTTTGATTGTTAAGTTTTTTCTTTTTTTGTATGAAGTCCTGAATTTGAATTGTTACTTTTGCTAGTTTATAATCTGCACTTCAGTTTCTCCCTGGTCATGTTTGTTGTACCTTTATTTACTCTGGTGTTGAGTATTTCTTGTTTTCTTCAGTTCGATGTTATCAAAAGCAAAAAGCACAAAAAAGTTCTAAGGTCCTTAAGCTTTAACGAAAAATGCACAAAGGGAGGGAAACATACAAATATATACATACTTAGTCCAACATTAGTAATTATAAGCATGGAATGAATGACAAGTATAGTGTTGCCATTAACAAGAAAAAGTATACCTTGGAAACTCGATGATGTAACAAACTCAATAACTACACCAACACAATTTAAACTCAAACAATCGATAAATATATTTCACTAACTCGTAATTGAAATTACAAAGGAGTTTAAGAACTAAAAGGGAAATTGAAGAACATAGATAGAAGAAAGGAGATGAAAAGCAGAACTCGGAGAAAGGGATGAGAGAACTAGACATTTTTCTCAACAACTTTCATAAACTGTTCTTTCTCATCCGTCATCCTTTTAGCTAGTTGTTAAGTGGGCCTGAGTCCCAAATGAGCCTATGCAAAGGCCTTCCAGTTTTATTGCTTCTTCTTGGCCCAATAACTAGTTGTGTGAAATCCGTGTGGGTATTGACATTGGATTGAGGCTTGTTCATAACAGATGATGACACTGAAATGCACATTAAGTTTCAAATACATTAAAAGTGATTTATAAGTTTAAAGCGAACCCCAACTTTTGACTTTTGCCATTTTTTTGTGTAATTTTTCAGGTTTAAAAAAGTTCTTAAAGGCACTTCTTTTTGTGTTATCCGAACACTTACAATATTTAAAAAAAAAAGTCACTAAAAATAAATCAATCTGAACCCCTTTTTAAGTGTTTTATTACCTTAGAATCCGAAATTCATCTGTTTATTTCCCAAATACTAAGCTGAAAGTGTTGGGCCAAGTCCAATTCCAACAGCATTAGGACTTGATTACTTTAATAAAGATAGCCATCAGATGTATTTTCAGATGGACACTCCTTTATATTTTAGGATTATTTTGCAATTTTTTTTGGCCTTAAGTGAAAATATAAGGATACTAAAAAAAAAAAATGCAAACATCAACGGTAAAAAAGACGGTTTAATTGCTCTCCTTTTTAAATTGTGAGATTGTATTATATAAATTCTTCAATTCATGATGCATGCATATGGCTAAAGCTTAGTTTATAATCATAAAGTACTTGTATAGCATGAGTTCATGTCAAAATTATTGGAAATATGTAATTATGGTCAATAAGATCAATAATGATAAAAAAATCTTAATATCAATTGAAACCTTAACAAAATCCCGAACCCCTAGAATTCCATTGATGAATTTCTCACATACCTTGATGAACCCTAGATTTGGAATTGAACGAGGAGACTTGAAGCTTGAATAACCCTAGGCCCATGTATGGTACTCTCTTCTAAGGACCGTATTGGTTGTCCTTCAAATAATTACTGGAAATCCACATCTCTGACCAAGAACCACGAACCGTCGATCAAACCACGAGCCATATACACACCTCGTATATTAATCCTCAACCTTAAGCCTGGACCCTCATACTACGAACCCTTGATGCCATGTACGGTCCATACATCCTTTGACAGGCCATACTGGCTAGGCGTAGTACACTCACTAGAGACTTGGCTTTTCTAAAGGTTAACTACGAACCAATAACGTAACTATGAGTCGTGTTACAAGTCATTCGTGTAACTCAAGGTACCAAAATCCCACTAAGTTTGGAGTTCAGTCCACGAGACCAACTACGGCTCGTGTAGTCCTTCATGGATCGCAGTGGTGGCTCGTAAACCAAAGTTTGAGACTTGATATTTTCCAAATATCTAACTACCAATCTATGACTAGTTCCCACCGCTCATACAACCATCTATGGTCCGTACACGGGCTCGTGGAAACACTGCACCATCAACTTTTTCTTTCTAATTCAACTTTTTTACTTTCGAGGTGCTACATTTATAAACCTAGAATATAACTTAAACGGATCAAAATCAGGTAAAATATTCCTTTTGGCCCAAGAGGAAATATTGAAAAAAGAGAGATAGGGGGAAGCAATCATGCTGATGCCACAGTGACGTAATAAGAATGCAGAATATATATTGCAAGATAAATGAAAAGAATTCCACACTCCAAGTGACCTAATAATCATGGCCTTGTGCATTACAATATGCAAGTCTTTGAATTATGGCATTTTGACGAAAATATTTTTATTCTCTATTTGTATCTGTTAGGATTTGAAACTTTTAGAGAAAAAAAATAATGGTTCAGTTTTTTTAAAAGGCATACACACATATATCTACATAAGCTTTTCCAAAGTTAGTAGAGGCCATACATATCCAACCACTATTGACTTTCTTACAAAACATATTCCATAAAACAAGAACTACATTTCCTTTACATACTTAACATAATATTTAAGAAAATAACAATTAAGCAAAAGACGTCTAGAAATATCTCATTTTCTAACACTCCTCCTTGAGATTTTTCTTGGATACTCCCAACTTAGCCCTTAGAACTTCAATGATGTCTGCAATTTGCTGATCTGAGCTGGAATGAACAAGTTGAACTTCGCCATCCTTCCCTGCTTGCCTGATAGCGTGAAACTTCACATTTATATGCTTGCTACGACTATGTTGCACTGGATTTTTGGCCATAGATATTGCTAACTTGTTGTCAACCTTGATGACAGTAGCTTCAATGTCATTTTGCTCCAGATCACAATCTTTCTTAACCATAGAGCTTGATTAGTTGCACCAGCAGCGGCAATGTATTCTGCTTCTGCGGAAGATTGAGCTACCACCTCTTGCTTCTTTGAATTCCATGAGAACATATCTGAACCAAGTGTAAAAGCATATCCAGAAGTGCTTTTCATATCATCAACGCTTCCTGCCCAATCACTATCTGAATAACCCATCAGTTGCCCTCTCTCTTCCTTTTTAAACCAAATACCATAATCAGCAGTTCCTTTGATATATCTCAACGTTCGTTTAGCAACACCAAGATGAACTTGACTTGGAGCTTACATAAACCTCGACAGTAGACTTATCGCGAACATGAGATCGGGTCTTGTTGTTGTCAAATAGAGTAAACTACCAATCAAACTTCTATAAACAGTTGGATTAGCCCTGTCACCTCCTTCAAACTTCAAAATCTTTTCATTGTGAACCAGTGGAGTCGGTACAGACTTGCACCTCTCCATCTTGAACCTTTTAAGAATATCACATGCATATTTTCTCTGAGAAAAAAAGATTCCAGCAGTAGCTTGATGAATCTCTATTCCCAGAAAGTAACTCTTTTCACCCAAATCTAACATTTCAAACTTGATCTCCATTTCTTGCATGAACTGATTCACCATTGCTTTATTGCTTCCTGTTACCAGAAGATCATCAACATAGAGTACTAACACCACAAACACATCTCCTCATTTAGCTTTCTTCACATATAAAGTGGTTTCATTTTCACTTCTCTTATAGCCACAATGAATGAGATGATCATCAATCTTACTGTACCATGCTCGAGGATTCTGCTTTAATCCATACAATGCCTTATGAAGTCGGTAGACTTTATCCTCCATTCCTGCAACTTGAAAGCCTTCTGGTTGATCAACATATATCTCCTCCTGCAACAGTCCATTTAAGATGCAGATTTAACATCCAAATGATACAGCTTCCAATTTGATTGAGTTGCCAAAGCAAATAGTAGCCTTATTGTATCATGTCGTGCAACATGTGCACACGTATCTCCATAATCCAAACTTGCAACTTGCGCATAACCTTTCACAACAAGCCTTGCTTTGTATTTATAAACTGAGCTATCTGGATTAAGTTTGGTTCTATAAACCCACTTCACCCCGATCACATTTCTGTTTTTGGGTTTATCAACCAACTTCCAAGTATCATTCTTCTCTATCATAACAATCTCATCCTTCATAGCTTTAATCCAAACTTCATGTCTTGATGCTTCTTGATAACTATTTGGTTCCGAGATTGCAATATTACATCTTTTATATATCTGTTTACATCCCTACTCTATTCAAATAGGGCGAAATGTTGCGGTGACTCAAAAAATAATCAATTAATTCAATTTTAAAAGAATTTTAAGAAAATAAAAATTTTAAAGAAGTCGCCACCTAATTTTAGGAAAACTAGGAAATTAATTAGTTAATCTACGAAACCAAAATATTCTAGGTAAGGAGTTCAAGTTATTCCGAAGGAAAGGAGTTAGGCATCATTCGAAATACACAAATGTGGGTCCCAATTGAATTCATTTTTTTCAAATTGAGGATGAGAATAAAATAATGTACAAATATAATAACATGCAATATACACAAGTAATATGATAAAATAATAATATAGGAATCGACCTAAATTTACCTATCGTCAATATTATACAATATAAATAGGAGTATAATTCGAACCTAATTCGAATAACTTCAATAGGAAGCACCTCTAGGTACCTGTAAAGACACTTAGTAAAAGCGTTAGTTATAAATAAATATGAATAAAAATAAATGAATCAAATATTAATTTAAAAATAAAAATCCGTCTTATTAACATGGGAGGCCTTGGAAATCGACGGTAATTTCTTCATCGGCCATTTTAACTTACAAAAAATATAAACTTAAATTAAATTTCCGTCTTTTATAATGTGGAGGCCTCCAAAATCGACGGAGAGATTTTTTCATTGGTCAATTTTAACATAAAACATATATAAACTTAAACTAAATTTTCGTCTTTTAAAATGAAGAGGCCTAAAAAATCGACGGAGAGATTTTTTCATTGGCCAATTTAATATACAATATAAGAAAATATAAATGAGAACATGTTAGAGTAATAAAAGAAAATAACAGTGGCAATCAAATAAAATGACAACTTATATATTAATTAACAATAAAAAAGGCATAATTTGGCAACAATTAAAAAATGTAAACAAAGCAACATGAAAAAACTCAAAGTCATTACTAAAGAAATATTTGATCAGCTAAAACAAAAATATCAACAACTTAATATGCAGCAACTTAACAACAACATCCAACTTAATAATTAAAAAATCAATAAATAAATAAAAAGCAATGTAAACCCCAAAACAATAATGAACGGGAAAAACATAACACTAATACTCCCTCCGTCCCTATTTACTTGTCCATATTTCCTTTTTTGGTTGTCCCTATTTAGTTGTCCATTTTGACAAATCAAGAAAGGACAACAAATTTTTTCCTATTATACCCTTATTTACACTTCTTGAAAATTGTAAAAGTGTATGTTGTTTCCCTCCAATTTATTTCACTTTAATTCAAATAAGTGGTTGTAATTTT
>NC_064288.1:224601-247815 GCF_019186545.1 Solanum stenotomum
ATAGTCCCGGGATTAAATTATAGTACCGCTTATTTTGTTGTTTGGTTGGCAAGTTCGGGATAACTTATCCCGGGATTAATAATTAGTACCGGGATAAGTTATCCCTCTCCTTGGGTGGTATAGTAATCCCGGGATAACTTGTCCCGGGATAAAGTAGGTAAATGACAAAAATGTCTCTTTCAACCTTTTTGTTATATCACTTTTTACCTTAATGAAGGGCATTTTTGTAAATAAATAAATTGTTCTTAAAATTTATTATTTTGAATACAACAAACCAAACACTCAATAAAAAATAATCCCAACACAACTTATTCCATCATAAGTAATCCCAACATAACTTATCCCATCATAACTCATTTTCAAACCAAACGACCCCTAAGGGTCTTGGGTGTCTGTTTGGTAGTGTGTTGGAAAGAATGACATTGTAAGGCCCAATGCAAATTGTGGCCCAATACACTAATATGGCCCATATACTTAGGTAGTTAAATTAGTTAACTATAAATACCCTCATTGTATTCTTAACGAAGGTAAGAGGTCTTCTTGACTCTATACACTTTGATTCAATAATATTTTCCTCTCTTCTTCTTTTCATAAGTTCTTTCTTCATTCTTATCCTCATTCTTGAGGATCTTGAGTATAATAATAATTCAGTTCATGGTATCAGAGCAGACGATCAACGACTGTGGGAGGAAGAAGCAATTTTCAATCGAAGAATTGAGATCTGAAATCCTCGAGTCACAACAACTACATTGTGCAATCTCAGATGAGTTTCAATTAACAAATCATAGAAGTTTAATTGTGTAGTTGCAGTAATTGTCAAATTCAATTAGTAATTGTCAAATTCGATTGCTCTACATTGTGTTCAAATCATACTTTTAGCAATTGCTAAATTCAGTTGCATCAAAAGATAGTAGAATCAAAGAACTTCGAAAAAAATCGCTTGCAAGGTGCTTGTGATAAGTCTAGATACATAAATTTGTGTGTATATCTTGAGAACAAAGTTGTTAAAATCTTAGAAACAGAAAAATGGCAATTGAAGGGAATGGAAACACTAGCGCTACTACTGGAGGAGTTAATAATATGATTGATTACAATCATCCGTTGTATCTACAGTCCACAGATGTGAGTGGTGCGTCAATTATCTCATTTCAGTTGAAAGGTAATGAGAACTATATTGTGTGGAGTAGATCTATGAGGATTGCATTACTTGGAAGGAATAAGTTAGGGTTGGTTGATGGAACTTGGAAGAAGGAATTCTTCCCTGAGAATCTAGGACATCAATGGAAGCATGTGAATGTTGTAGTATTGTCATGGCTAATGAATTTTGTGGCTAACAATTTGATTGGAGGAGTGGTTTATGCTACGAATGCACAGGCTGTATGGGAAGACTTGAAAGAGAGATTTGAGAAGGTTGATGGTTCTAGGGCGTTCAACATTCACCAAGAGATTGCCTCATTCACTCAAGGCACTCAGTTGGTAACTGAGTACTACACAAAGTTGAAGGATCTATGGGATGAATTTAGTTCTATGATCCCTGCTCCTAGCTGTAACTGTGAGAGATCCAAGGATTTTGTAGTCTATCTTCAAAGGCAAAAACTATATCAGTTTCTAATGGGGCTAAATGAGTCTTACTCTCAAGTTAGAAGTCACATTCTACTACTTAACCCGGTTCCAAGTGTAAATCAAGCCTATGCTATGGTAATGAGTGATGAAAATCAAAGAACATTGGCTGCTGCATCTAACTCAACTGGTCTTTTCAGTGCAACGACAAATAAGAGTCAAGGTATGGGTGAATCAGATGCACTAGCCATGTACTCTAAAGCTGAAAGTTCAAGGCCTAAAAGAAAGTACAATCCAAATTACAATCCTAATGCCTTCTGTGATCACTGTAAGTTACAAGTTGATAGGATATCCACAAGATCATCCTAAATTTGGTCAAGATGGAAAAAATGAAGGTAGACAGGGTCAAGCAATCAACAGGTTTAAGTACAAAAGAGGTGGAGGTCCTTCTGCTTATAATACAGCACACAATGTGGTAGTTCAGGACTGGCATCAATCAGGAGAATATCTCCAGCAACCTACTCAGTTTTCGTTACAGAACCAAATGCACAACTACTATTCTACTGTTCCAGCAAATGCACTACATGGAGTTCCCTCTTCAGGACAATACAAAATGGATGATGGACCTAGGTTTACTCAGTCGCAATATGAGGACATCTGTCATATATTAGACAAGAATCAGGCCAATCAAGTGGAAGAGCAAAGCCATATGAATGTTGCACACTCAGTAAACATGACAGGTAATTGTAGTGCTCTGCTGGTCACAAGTAATCCACCTAATTGGATTATTGACTCAGGGGCTACAAATCATATGACTCATGATTTATCTGTGTTGGACACTAATACACTTACACAACCTGAATGTTCAAAAAATGTTATTTTACCAAATGGTGAACAAACCAAAGTGTCTCATATAGGATCCAGCAATCTATCATTTAGAAGTAGTATTCATAATGTATTTTATGTTCCTCAATTTAAGTTTAGCCTACTGTCAGTAACTAAGATTACTAGACAATTGAATTGCTCAGTGAAATTTTATCCTAATTTTTGTGTCTTTCAGGATCTCTGAACTGGAAAGGTGAAGGAGATTGGTAAAGAAGTGGGATGTCTTTATTATCTGGCAAGACTCAGTATCCCTAAAGCTCAAGTGGCTAAATGTGGACTGACAACTATGAATGTAGTTCCTACAGAAGATATTGACTTGTGGCACAAAAGGATGGGTCATGTATCTGCTAGTACTCTCACTAAACTAGTTTCAAATAGTATGTCCAACGTAGTAGAGTCATTAAATAAATGCATTGTATGTCCTTGTGCTAAGCAAGTTAGACTTCCTTTTCCACCAAGTGTTACTACTACTAGTAGGTCTTTTGATCTAGTTCATATGGATGTTTGGGGTCCTTATAGAACTGCTACTAATGAAGGTTGTAAGTCTTTTTTAACTGTTGTTGATGATTTTTCAAGGTTTACCTGGATATTTTTGTTAAAGCAAAAATATGATGTTTTCATATATATCAAGAATTTCTTGATACATGTTAGAACTCAAGATGATACAAATGTTAAGATTGTTAGAACAGACAATGGAACAGAGTTTGTAAATTCTATGTGTCATGAATTATTTACCAACTTAGGTATCATTCATCAAAAATCTTGCCCCTATACACCCCAACAAAATGGGATTGCGGAGAGAAAACAAAGACACATCCTTGAAGTGACTAGGGCAATAAGATTTCAAGCACATATTCCCATTAAATTTTGGGGAAAGTGTGTGCAAGCAGCTGTCTATATTATAAATAGGTTGCCTTCACAAGTCATTAGTAATCTATCTCCTTTTGAAAGACTACACAACAGAAAACCATCTCTAGTGCACCTAAGAGTTCTAGGTTGTTTGTGTTTTGCTAAGGTTCTGAATGAAACAGACAAGCTTCAATCTAGGTCAAGACATGCTATACACATGGGGTATTCTGAGACTCAAAAGGGTTGCATCTTATATGATCTAGCCACCAAGTGTTTTTTTGTCACTAGGGATGTGGAATTTAAGGAAAATATTTTCCTTTTGCGAATACTTCTACAGGTTCACACACTATTTTCTACAACCTGAACTTAATAATAATAATGATCCTCTATTGCCTATTACTGCTAATCCTAGTGCAAGTTTGCAGCAGATCACATGTTTAAAATAGTGGTGCTCCAAGGTCAGAAGGTTCTACTACTTCTAGCATCATTCCTTCAGATGTACCAGTACCACCTGTGGTTCAATCTGTAACTCAATCTATAAGTGAATCTAGTGCTGAAACTATAGCTCATCCTGCAGCTCAACCAACAAGAAGGTCAACTAGAGGAACTCATCCACCTTGTTGGATGAAAAAGTTTGTATCTCTCAGTGTTGACAATGATACACCTTATGCACTGTCAAATTATATATCTTATGATTATATTCATCCTAAGTATGCTACATTCATTTCTGCTGTTTCTAGTGATACTGAACCCTCTACATATGCAGAAGCTGTTAAAGACAAATAATGGGTTGAAGCTATGAAAGCTGAAGTAGATGCCTTACAACAAAACAACACATGGGAGATAGTGCAACTACCACATGGCAAGACTTCAATTGGCTACAAATGGGTTTACAAAGTTAAGTACAAGGCTAATGGGGAGATAGAAAGATATAAGGCCAAGATTGTAGCAAAAGGCTACAGCCAGCAAGAGGGAATAGATTATCAAGAAACATTCAGTCCAGTAGTAAAAATGGTAACTATTAGATCAATATTGGCTATTGCAGCTGCTCGAAGGTGCACATACATCAAATGGATGTATACAATGCCTTCCTTTAAGGTGATCTATATGATGAAATCTACATGGACTTGCCACAAGGATTTCAAAGTCAGGGGGGATTGAGACAAGTATGCAGACTTAAGAAATCCTTATATGGTCTGAAACAGGCACCAAGACAGTGGAATGAAAAATTATCAGAAGCACTATTGAGGTTCAAATTTGTACAGAGTCAATATGACCATTCATTGTATACCAAAAGGACAGAAAAAGGATTCACAGTTGTGTTGGTATATGTAGATGATATGTTCATCTGGAAACAATCTACAACTAATCAAAGAAACAAAAAATGCACTACAGACAGCTTTCAAAATGAAGGATTTGGGTGAACTTAAGTATTTCTTAGGAATAGAGTTTGCAAGAGCTGAATTAGGAATTATAATGCATCAAAGAAAATATGCATTGGAATTGATCTCTGAGACTGGACTCAGTGGTGCAAGGCCAACTACTACACCCATGGACAGTAATGTCAAGTTAACTACTAAAGAGTATGATGAACACTTGAAGAAGAAGGCAGATGAGTCAAGTACTAAAGAAATAGATGAAGTAATAGAAGATCAGGCAAGCTATCAGAGGTTAATTGGAAAATTATTGTACTTAACTCTAACAAGACCTGACATAACATATAGTGTGCAAACACTTAGCCAGTTTCTCCAGCAACCAAAAAGATCACACATGGAAACAACTTTTAGAATAGTTAGGTATATCAAACAACAACCTGGCTTAGGAATTCTCATGTCTAGCAACAATAAGGACACAATATCAGCATTCTGTGATGCTGATTGGGCATCATGCTCTGTCACAAGAAGATCAGTTACAAGCTTTATTGTAAAACTAGGTGATTCACTCATTTCATGGAAGTCAAAGAAGCAAAATACTATTTCGAGAAGTTCAGCAGAGGCAGAATACAGAAGCATGGCAACTACTGTGTCAAAACTAACTTGGTTAATTGGATTAATGAAAGATCTTGGAGTGCAACTACAACTTCCAGTATGTGTTTACAGTGATAGCAAATCAGCAATCCAAATTGCTGCAAATCCAGTATTCCATGAAAAGACCAAACACATTGACATTGACTGTCATTTTATAAGAGAAAAAATTCAGAAAGGACTAGTCAGAACAGAATATATATCAACCAAAGATCAGCCAGCAGATATCCTTACAAAAAGCTTAAGTAGGCTACAACATGAAGTTCTCATGTCCAAGCTAGGAATGTTTAATCTATTTATCACTCATAGTTTGAGGGGGACTGTTGGAAAGAATGACATTGTAAGGCCCAATGCAAATTGTGGCCCAATACACTAATATGGCCCATATACTTAGGTAGTTAAATTATTTAACTATAAATACCCTCATTGTATTCTTAACGAAGGTAAGAGGTCTTCTTGACTCTATACACTTTGATTCAATAATATTTTCCTCTCTTCTTCTTCTCATAAGTTCTTTCTTCATTCTTATCCTCATTCTTGATGATCTTGAGTATAATAATAATTCAGTTCATAGTGAAAGAGGTCGGAAAAGAGTGGGGGTTTTGAGTGGTTCTACGACGGGTTTGAGGAGAATGAAGGTGATTTTTTGAAGCTTGCTTCGCCGGAAAATGAAGCTAGGAGCTGGAGGCGTTTATGGAGTTGAGTTGCGAGCTCGAAGCTCCCTAGTTCAGTGTTTTGGTGGTAAATGGTGAACTGTAGGTGCTGGTTTCTGGAAGAAGAAATGTGCTGGGGTTTCTGGGTTTTCGCCAGAAACAAACGGAGATCAGGTGAGGCAATGGAGGTGGTTTGGCGTTTGGTTGGCTGCTCGTGGGTGGAGGGTTGTGGTTCGTTGGGATTATTGGGTCGTTTTGGATGTGTGTTGGCAGCTAGAAGCTTTAGGTGGTTTTGGGTGTTGTGCGAGCTCAGATCTTGCTGTTCGTCATGCCATGGATGGGCGTACTCCTATTTCGGCTCTTATACATGTTGCTACTATGGTAGCGGCGGAAATTTTTCTTATAGCTCGACTTCTTTCTCTTTTCAGAGTTATACCTTACATAATGTATTTGATCTCGGTTATAGGAATAATAACAGTATTATTATGAGCTACTTTAGCTCTTGCTCAAAAAGACATTAAGAGAGGTTTAGCCTATTCCACAATGTCTCAATTGGGTTATATGATGTTAGCTCTAGGTATGGGGTCTTATCAAAGCGCTTTATTTCATTTGATTACTCATGCTTTATGAGCTAAAGATCGCCGAAACAATGGAGAAAGGTTCATCGGAGAATCAATGTGGTTTTGATACAGTTTCTAAGTTGCTGGCTGGTGGATCTTTTGAAATAGTGAAAAGAAAAATAAAAATAGATTGGGGTTTTTTTTATTGCCGGATTTCGGGGCAGTGGTGGCCGGAGAATAAATAGTGAAACCTATCTGGAAATTTATAATTCTATTCTAAAAATAAATTCACCAACCTCTATTTTTTAACTTAACCAAAACTTATATAGGAAATAATTGTTAAATGGGCTCAATTGTGGTCCAAAATTATCGATCAAGTAAAATATCTGTATTTGAATGAATTTCTAGACTGTGCAAAATATCAAAATAAATATTAACAAATGTAACAAATAAAATGAATATTAAAAAAAATATAACGAACGTAACTAATGGCATGTAAAAATACAATTTTAAGATTAACTGATAAAAGAAAAATCCTAAATTTTGATAAATAAGGATAGCTATCGATAAACTTATTTAAAATTATAAAAAAAATATTTTGAACTATTAAATAAGTAAAACTTAAAATTTGAGAATTTTTGAAAATGTTAGGCCAAAATTGGGTGTCAACAATATCTCGGAAAGGGGCCTTGTCTTCAAAATTGACGAATCAAGTGAGGATTCCCCGTTTGATTCTTCGTCTTCTTCCAGAGTTTCAGACCCAAATGATTGGATTTCAGGCAGCGGACTCCAGTTCTGAAAAACTGCATTATCTTTCTCAATTTGCTCCTTATCCCAATTCCAATAAGCATGCTCATCCATAACTACATCCATTCGGATTAAAATACTCTTTGTTTGCAAGTTGAAAACTCTATAACCCCTGGCTTGTGATGAATAACCAATAAAGATCCCCAATTCACCTTTTGGTTCAAGTTTGCTTCTTTTGACAGAAGGAACATGAGAATAGCATATCGAACCAAAAACTTTTAAATGTTTGGCAGATGGTTGTATTCCACTCCATGCCTTAATATGAGTCTTTTCATCCACAGTTTTTGTTGGCAGCCTATTTAACAAATACACTGAAGTATGAATAGCTTCTGCCCAAAAGCTTTGTGGCAGTTTCTTTTCTAGCAACAGACATCTTGCCATTTCAACTACTGTTCTGTTCTTCCTCTCCAAGACTCCATTTTGTTCGGGCGAGTAGCTTACTGTCAACTTGTGATCAATCTCCATATCTTCATAATACTTATTGAACTCGTTTAAAGTGTATTCGCCACCATTGTCCGACCTTAAAGCCTTTAGCTTACAACCACTTTGTCTTTTCGCAAAAGCTCTAAATTTCTTGAAAATTGAAAATACTTGAGACTTGTTACTCAGAAAATACACCCAAGTCATCCTTGTTAATTCATCAATAAAGAGCACAAAATATTTATTGTGACCCAAATATGATGCCTGCATAGGTCCACACACATCAGTGTGAACTAGTTCAAGTTTTTCAGTTGCCCTCCAGGTAGCACTTTTAGGAAATGATTTCCTGTATATCTTACCCATCTGACATGACTCACAAACTTCTTTAGACAGTGAAATCTCAGGTAAATCCTTAGTCAAGCCCTTTTCATACATAGACTTTAAAATAGCATAGTTAAAATGACCATATCTTTTGTGCCACAACCATGACTCATCTTTACTTGCAAAATTTGCACTATCAAACATCCTATCTAAAGGAAAAGTTTTATCCATTATTTCTACTTTAACAATCAAACTATCTTCAGAGTCAAAAATCAAACAATGTTTGTCCTTAAAAAATAAGGAATAGCCTTTAGACATCATTTGAGTGACACTTAACAAGTTACATGCTAAAGAAGGAACATATAACACATCATGTATAAACTTTATACCTTGTGTAGTCTGAAAGGCAACTGAACCCTTTCCAAGTGCATCTACCGTCTCACAATTTCCCATCCTTACTTTAGTTTTGATTGACTTGTCAAGTGTATGAAACATGAGCTCATTATGTGACATATGACTCATACATCCACTATCTATGAACCATGATGATTTGTTGGTTGTGTTTTCTTCATGAGAAGCCATAAACAAGCTTTCTTCTTCATTTTCAGTCTTTTTAACAAAATTTGCCTGCTGCATATGGTTTTGTTATGGTTGACTCTGTCTGTCCTTGCAATTTTTCTCAATATGACCCATCTTTCTACAGAATCTACATTGAACCGGTGGCTTTCCTTTGAATCAACAGTTTTTTTCTTGATGATTGGTTCTTTTACAATGGCTGCAAGGTGGAAACTTCCTTCTCTTTGAAGATTCCTTCCTTGGTTTTCCCCTTTCTAATTTATCTCCTTCCATCCTTATATTGTTCTTCATAGGTTGTTTGCCTTTATGTTGTGCTTGAAATGTCACTTCTGCTACTTCTTCATCTCTTATACTTGATCTTTGTTCTTGGGCTTGCAACTTGCTGATCAGTTCTGCCACAGATAAAGTCTTCAAATCACAAGATTCTTCTATTGCTGAAATCTTGGACTCAAACCTTGCTGGTAAGCTTATCATCATCTTCTCCACCACCCTTGAATCTGGAAAGGTTTCACCAAATAGCCTTACTTTGTTTACAATCTCCACAAGTTTGGCAGAATACTCTTTCACAGTATCTCCTTCTTTCATCCTTAACATCTCAAATTCTCTTTTGAGAGTTAAGAGTTTGACAGTCTTCACTCTGTCATTTCCATCGAACTCCTCTTTTAGCTTCTCCCATACTTCTTTAGGTGTTTCACAAGCCATTATTCTTGTGAGAATCACATCTGAAGTGATGAATGAAGACATGTGAGTGCCTTGGGTTTCCTTGACTTCGCACCTTCATAAATCTTCATTTGTGCAACTATTGGATTTGGTCCAAGTGGAAGAGGATCATCTTCACTTTCAATTGTTTCCCATAGACTAAGTGCTTTGAGATAAGCCTTCATCTTTATCACCCATATGTGATAATTTTCTCCCGTAAACATAGGAGGGCCTGCACCCAAGAAGTTGTTGGATGCCATGTTACTGCTGCTCAGCTCTCACCTTAGAAGGAGAAAAAACCTTAGCCTTCTTGCCTTCACAGATCCCTCAAGAAGAAGGGCTCTTGATACCACTGTTAGGATTTTAAACTTTTAGAGAAAAAAATAATGGTTCAGCTTTTTTAAAAGGCATACACACATATATCTACATAAGCTTTTCCAAAGTTAGAGGACCATACATATCCAACCACTATTGACTTTCTTACAAAACATATTCCATAAAACAAGGACTACTTTTCCTTTACATACTAAACATAATATTTAAGAAAATAACAATTAAACAAAAGACATCTAGAAATATCTCATTTTCTAACCGTATCTAATAAGTTTATTTGTTGTGAAAATAATTATAATATCTCAAAAAGAATAAAGTATTTTCCGTAAGATTCCAACAATTCCTGGTGTAAAAATGGTTTCTTGGAAAATCCTGTTATGGTCTATCTCAATTTACCTGTCATTTATTAGCTCTTTCTGTCAAAAAACTACTAATATTGTCCCTTTTGGTTCCAATATCACAGCTAGAACTGAATCTTTACCTTAGTAGTACTGGACTCTTCGTTGCTGGCATATGGTTTGATAAAATCCCTGAGAAAACTCTCGTTTGGTCAGCCAATCACGATGATCCAGTTCGTGCTGGATCAAAGGTTAATCTAACGCTCAGTGGACGCCTCGTGTTGACTGACTCTAATGGGAGAGAGTTTGTTTTGTACAATGGCACAGGCACAAGTCTTGTGGAAAAGTTTTGAATTCCCAACAGATACGATTTTCCTGGTCAAGTTCTTGTCATGGGGCAGAAGCTGTTTTCCAGTGCCAATGGGACAGTAGATTACTCGAAGGGGAAGTATAGACTAGAGATGCAAATCAAATGTGGTCTGGTCTGCATATAGAACTGCTGATTTTGGCTACTGGAATTCTGTAACTATAAACAATAATAATGTAAGACTGGTTTTCAAAAACACCAGTCATACTTTGTTCATTACAAATGGAAGCTCAATCTTATCCAACGTGACAGCGAACTTGCCTGATTCAGTTCAAGATTATTACCACAGAACTATGATCTCTGATAAAGGAGATTTCCAACAGCTCTTCCATGGAAAATTAAATAGAAAGGGTATTTGAAACTACAGAGGAGCTTTGCACGCAGGAAGTGTTGAATGAACTACACTGCAAAAATTGCTGATTTTGATCTTTCAAAGCATCTTATGAAAGACCAGACATGAACAAACACGAATTTTAGAGGAACCATGGGTTATATGGCACCAGAATGGCTAAAAAGCGTGCCCGTAACAACCAAAGTTGACATCTACAGCTTTGGTGTTTTGCTGCTTGAGAGTATCTTCTGCCAAAGGCACATGGACTTGAACCCAATCGGCCAAGAAAACAAAGAGCTCAAGTTGATCTTAGTCGATTGAGTTCTTCATTGTGTGAGAAACGAGAAGCTTAGAGCTGTTGCTAGTCTTGATGAAGAAATTATGTTACATTTTAACAATTTTGAGAGGATGACTATGGTTGGCCTATGGTGCTTGTGTCCTGAACCGAATCTTCGACCATCTGCAGCAAAGCTTGTTCAGATGTTGGAAGGAACTATAGAACTAGGTGTTCCTCCTATGATTGATACAACTATATGAGTCATATTCTGTATTATCTTGTAATTTTTCCAACAATTAAGTGTCATTCTGTTTTATTAGTCATTAGACCTAGTTAAATTTCAGTGTTTTTCTCATAGTTCTCTGGTGCAAAAAGTTGTGTGTTTTCTTACTTTCACCCTTAGTGTGTGCATTATATATACTTTTCCTTCTGAAGAGTCTTCTTAAATGTCACTAATGCTTGTGTTGAAGTCTGCAGTAATATGCAATCACGTTATTGCAGAAAATGGATCATCGGCTAGTCCAATAAGCAATCACTTTGTTTTCAATCATTCTTTCCACCATTAATAATAGATAGACCGCAATAGGCGTTACCATGACAACTTCTCCAGTCCACCACTAGCTAATAGTCAAAGAACAAAGTTCAAGTGTCAAAGTTGATGGCTTTGATAGTGCAGTTTCTTGTTAGAATTGATGCTTAAGTTATAGGTACCCCCCATTAAACAGTCAAAATTTAGTGAACCATTGTGTATATGAAATCATTTTTTACTTCCTATTGTCTAAAATATAGCCTTCTGATTTCATACAAGATGAGAATATCTCTTAATCTTATTGCAATATTCCTCCTCCTAATCCTTCATCATAAGTCAAATGGCCAAAATAATCCAAATATTACCACAGGTTCTACTTTCACTGCTGGAGAAAATGGTTCTTTGTTATCCTCGTCCGGGGACTTTGCCTTTGGATTTTATCCTATTTCAGATACTGTTTTCCTAGTTGGAATTTGGTTCAACAAAATCCAGGAAAGAACACTTGTCTGGTCAGCAAATCGCGACGGCCCAGCTGAAATCAGATCAACTATTAGTCTAACAAATGGTGGCCTGCTTGTGCTCAACTATGCTAACAGCACAGTTCAACAAATTAGCAATAGGACTGCAAGTTTGGGAACCATGCAAGATGATGGAAATCTTGTGTTGAGAGACTCTAGTTCAAATAATGTTTGGGAAAGCTTTAACTTTCCCACTGATACACTTTTGCCAGGACAAACTTTATTATCAGGAGGACAGCTCTATTCTAATTCTATTTCAGATGGGAATTCCAAGTACTGTAAAGGGAAATTCAGGCTAGACATGCAAGCTGATGGAAAATTGGTACTATCTGCTTATCATTTTGGGGACACAGGATATTGGCTGAATAGTCTAGATGATGAAGGAAACCATGAAGTGAAATTAGTTTTCGACCAGAGGAATGCATCTTTGTACCTTGTGAAAGATAACAATAACACAATTTTTTCTTTTCCATCGAACGTGCCAACCCCAGTTGAAGACTACTACCACCGTGCAACTATAGGCAGTTTTGGAAACTTCCAGCAGTATGCTTATCATAAGACTAATGATAGCAATTGGTTTAGACTTTGGAAGATCCTTTCAGAGCCATGTATGGTTAATGCTGTTTGTGGGGCTTATGGATTGTGCAGCTCAAATGATAACGAAACAGTAAGTTGTGACTGTCTTCCGGGGTTTGTCTTCTTGGATCCAAGTAATCCTACCAAAGGTTGTCATCCAGAGACAATAATCAACTTCTGTGCAGATCATCTATTTACAGGAAATTTCACAATAGAGGCTATTCAGGACAGTGACATGCCTTACAATGAGGTTGGGGATTATGAAATTTATCGTGATGTCGACGAGGAGGAATGCAAGAAAGTTATCAGGGAAGATTGTTATGCCATGGCTGCTTCTCTAATCAATAGGGAATGTCACAAGAGGCGTACTCCTATACTCAACGCCCATGCCCACTAAATCAGCTAAAGATGGCATACAAACAAAAAAGAAAACCAACACCAGAGCCCATCTCACTGCTGGCCTTTTAACTACCAGTTCACTTACTGTCCTATTTGGAGCCTTGGCTTTGTACTATCATCCTGCTCCTCTGAGACTCGTAAGACGAGAGTGGAATCCAAATTCATCAAGAATAGGTATCAATTTCCGCGAGTTCACATACAAAGAACTGCATGAAATTACAAATGGCTTCAGCAAGCTACTTGGAAAAGGAGCTTCTGCAAAAGTTTACTATGGTAATCTCAAGTTAAAGGATGTTCAAGTAGAGATTGCAGTGAAGCTGATGGAAGACGTTGCAGAACCAAGTGAGAAGGTATTCATGACAGAGCTAAAAATCATAGGCAGAACTCATCACAAGAACTTGGTGAAGTTATTAGGATTTTGCATTGAGGATAATCAATTCATTTTGGTTTACGAGTTGATGAAGAACGGAGCATTATCAGATTTTTTGTTCAAGGAAGAAGTACTGCCTACTTGGAGTCAAAGAACAGAAATGGCACTAGGAATTGCAAGAGGACTTCTTTACTTACATGAAGGATGTGATTCTCCAATCATCCACTGTGACATAAAGCCTCAAAATGTACTTCTCGACAGCAAATACAATGCCAAGATTTCAGATTTTGGGCTATCAAAACTCTTGCAAAAGGATCAAACAAGAACAGATACTAGCGCAAGAGGGACAGTGGGATATTTAGCACCAGAATGGCTAAAGAATGCACCAATAACACCTAAAGTTGACATCTTTAGTTTTGGTGTAATGTTACTAGAGATCACATGTGGTAGAAGGCATATTGAGCTTAGCAGGGTAGAAGAAGAGAGCGAAGACGATGAAGGTGATGATTTATTGCTTGTAAATTGGGTTTCAGGCTGTGTGAGAAGTGGTAGAATTGACAAACTTGCAAGGAGTGATCCTGAAGTATTGAATGATATTAAAAGATTTGAACGATTCGTGAAGGTGGGATTGTGGTGTGTCCATCCTGATCCAATTGTTAGACCTTCAATGAAAATGGTGATGCAAATGCTTGAAGGCATAACAGAAGTTGAAGTTCCTCCAATGTTTTATCACTAAATGATAGTAATGAAGAACCTTAAGGAACATCCTGCAGTACTTATGCTCTTGTAAAATTAGTCTAAGTTTTAGAATTTGAGTTGTTACTTTTGCAAGTTCATAGTCTGTGCTTCAATTTCTCCCTTTGTCATGTTTGCTGTAACTTTATTTACTCTGGTGTTGTGTATTTCTTGTTCTGCTCAGTTAGTGTAATGCGCAAAAAAGCTCTAAGGTCCATATGCTTTTGTAATGAACTCAACTCTATGTAACAGTAACCAACTTCTCAACTATATTAATAAGACGTACTAGAATTCAATTACAAATCCGGAAAGTAAATGCAACCACGTAAATAGCAAATACCCAAACAGAAATGTACAAATACTGAACGTAAGAACTATGGAATTGATAGACCGTAGAAGGGAGATCGATGAGAAGTTTAAACTCATAAAATAAAGGGGATAAGAGGAATCAGACTTTTACTCAATAATTTGCATAAGTCTAATTTTCTCTCACAAGTCGTATTTATCAACCTGGATCCCAAATACAATCTCTTTATTCAGTGTTAGGCTTCTTTGCCCATACTGGTCCTGACGCGTTTGGCCTTCATAACAATGCTTTAACGAAAAAAGGCGCAACGGGAGGAAAAAAATACAAATACATACATACTTAAACCAATACTAGTAATTATAAGCATGAAATGAATGACCAGTATACAAAAAAATTGATTTTTTTTACGATAAAGTGAAATATCAATTGTTTAGCGTTGCCTCTTCAGAAGACACTTATTGACAAGGAAAAGTATACCTTCGAACCTCGACGATGACACTGAAATGGAACAAAATCAGGTAAAATATTCCTTTTGGCCCAACAGAAAAATTGAAAAGAGGAAGGGGTGAGTGGGGGAGCAGTCATGCTGACGCCACAGTGACATCATCAAAGTTTTGAATCATTTAAAAGGGTCCCTTAAGTTTCAAAAAATGGTGACAAAGAGGTTAGATAAGTAATTTTGATGTTTCACAAAAACATTACTACTATGTAATACATGTTTCCTTCATAATAATTAGAATACTCAAAACATCTTTAACTAAAGTATTTCCAACACCTTAATTAATTAATATTAACTATAAAATGCTTGGATAAAAATTTATATTGAGTTTGTAGAGAAGTGTTCAGAATTCAAAATTATTTTCAAACTTCTATCCTCCGTGAGTTGTTAGTTTTAGGTAGCGTTTTATCATAGATTTTTATATAATTAAATCTTAAAAATTAATCTTCAAAATATTTTTATGTGAGTTTGTTTCTGGAAGAAATTTCACTTTCACTTACTCATAATATATGTAAACTTTAATTTTTTGCTAGGTAAAATATATGTCCAAACACAACTTTAAAATTCCTAAATTAAAACTTTAAAAACTTAAAATTTTTAAATTTCAGCTTCAAAATTTATGACCGAACGAGAGCTAAAGGCTATCTTTAGGTGACAGGAAAATATCTATCTGTTGTGCCATTATGATTAGTGAAAATGCAAATGCATGATTGCGTATCTAAAACCTTCCCGCATGCATATATTTGTTAACTACATATAGTAACATTTCCAAATGGATGTACTCCCGCCGTCTCATATTAGTTCTTTACGTTATTAAAAATAGTTATTTTTATCAATTTACAAAATCATGATAGAAGTTAGTTATATTTTTCCATTTTACTCTTATAATTAATTTTTTTAAAGTGTGATTAAGTTTGTAAATTTTCAAAAAGAGTAAATTAATAAAACTATCTTTCTTATTTATAATTTCTAAAGAGATGTATCAAGGGGGAAATGAACAACCAATTTAGAACGAAGGTAGTATATTTGAAATACTCTTTCTTCTCCCCCCACCCCAGGTTAACGTTATATATATTGATAGTATAAATTTTTCTTGGCATATTGCCAATATAATATAGTTTCACGTATATACGATAACGAGTTAATTAGTTTATTTTTTATTAAGAATGCTTATGATCATGACAGATATATACATATATAGCATAATTTTATAAGTGATCTGATTATACACGCAAATATTTCTTACATTATCGATGCATATATATAAGTTTTGAATTATTTTTATTGTATAGTTTGTTGGAAGATGAGTTAGGTTATGGTGATAGTGATGATGAGTGCGTCTGGCTTAGCACGCCATTTATCATCTTTTGAGCAACAAATGAATAACTATGAATGATGTTTTTCATTGCACGCCAACATTTTATTGCACAAGTTTTAATTTCTTAAAGTAAATTATTTATTTCACTTCAATTTTTTTAGATTAAAAAAAACCCTAATTTTGGGTATTTGTCTCCACTATACCTATGTGTTCAATCATCTTCTTTTATCTTCTTTTTTAAAAAAAAAAAAAAATCTCTCTTTTCCCAAAGAAATATCCCTTTTCACTAATTATGTATGATGACCTTTTCTAGTTGTTTCATTTGTTGCTTCTTAGTGCTTTTGACATTATCATGTCTTCTCTTCCCAAAAATAAATAAATATATTGTTGATTACAATTGTTTTGCTAATTGCAATAATTATCCCTAAGTTGTATTATTGATTTGTGTATTCTTCTAATTGAAGTGATATCATAAGGCATGCATGTGGTGTAGTTTCTCCCTTTCAATTTATTTATCTTAATTACAATTTATATTAACAAATAAATAATTTTGCAGTAATTATTTCATATTAAGCAGCAATAAAAAATATAAGTATTTATAACACCCTCTATATAATTATGTAAATGTCGCTAAAGACTTTACTAACAATGGATGTAATGATATTAATTCAATTGTTGTTAAATATTTTTTACGACAATAAAAACAAAATTTACTGTCACAATGTCTAGTACGGTTACTATTTGAATTGTAAAAAAAATTACGATAATTTTTTTAAATTTTTTTGAAGTGTTAACTATTACTTATAGTAATTTTTTATGTAGTTTTTAAATATATAAGTTTTATTTTTTTAAAAATATGATAGTAATATATTTAAATTTACATAGAACATTAATTATTTTAACTTTCGTACTTCAAATCAAGTCAAACAAATTAAAACAGGGGAAAAACAAATTAATTGTTCAAATACCTCTCTTATATATATGGTGAGCTAGCTTATATAATCATTTTTCGACCACCATGTTTTATCGAATCGTTGCATTACTACACCAACATATCATTATTACTCCACTATTCTTCTCACTTGGTATTACCATAATTTTGGAGAAAATAAAATGTGTTAATTGCTAAAGCAAAAGCTAAGATGATGAACTATATGTATAACTAATAAAAATTGATATAATTACTATGTGGACAAGAAGCACTTGTATATGTACTAACCATTTCCAATGCTATGACGAGCTGGTAAGTATCTTTTTCAATATTAGTCAGAAACAAATAATTTGAGTTCTAAGTATGTAATTGTCTATTGTAAAAAAATGTACCAAGTTAAATAAAAATTAATGACGTGTATTAATATTAGTTGGACTTCAAAATAAGTACTAAACAACAAGCTAGAAATAAATAAAAAATTACAATCAAATAAAGGGTTTAATTTGATAGGGTTGAGAGTAAGTATACTAGCAGTCTAACACTATAATAAATAAATAAAATTGTGCAATTATTTAACGGCAATATATAATTGTCATTCTATTATATTAAATGACACTAATAAATATGATTATTTATAAACTCTATATAAATATCGTATAAGGCTTTAGCAACTCTGGAATGCATGCAATGACATTATCTCAATTGTTGCTAAAAGGAAAATCAATTGTCATTTACGACTTGATTTAAACCACAAGTTTCAAAAGTCTTTTTTTTTCTTTCTTAAATTACATGTCAAGTAAAACAACATCACACAAATTGAAACGAAGAAAGTATAAATCATCTAAATGTTTAAAAAATGAATAATACTTAATTATATAAATAAAATAATAAATAATCTTTTAATTTTTTAAATTAGACAAATAAATATAGACGGAGTTCATATATTAAGCCCAATGAAGAACTAGAGCCCCATAACATTGGTGAAAAGTAGTATTCATTATTTTATATTCCAAATATACATAAACATACACTTAGAGAACGCACGCGAGGAAATCAACCTTAGAATTCCCACTTATAATGATCTTTTGATTTAATTTTTGTATTCCATTTACTATAATGTTTTTTTGGAATTTGTGTCTCCAAAATCCATGAGGATTTTATGTAAACTTGCTTCAATAGTTATCCCAACTCATGAACTTAAATGATTACAATGACACTCTTTTTCCTCTTTATATTCTCCACTTAACATTCCAATTTTTTTCATCCTTAAACTTATTTGTCACTTAGCTTTGAAGTCTCACTCTTTATTATCTCTTCTATCCTTTGTCCAATTAGTGTGTTTGAGAAAAAAGAAAAATGGGTGAAATATCAGCAGCATTATCTAATGTGTTGAATAATGAAAATGGACATATAGTGGGAGGTCCAAGAAAGAGTTGTTGGTATGAAGAAGAAATTGATAATGACTTGAGATGGTGTTTTGCTCTCAATAGGTATAATAATACTAATTGGATTTAAGTTTAATGTGTTATAATGTTGGTGCGACTTAACTAGATAGTTATAATAAGTTGATTACTATCTTTTTTTTCAAGTTATTTCGTTCATTCTGATTTATATGATCTTACTAATTATTTTATAAACCAATTTAAAAAGATCATATCTTTTAAATTTGGGGTTGGGGTGGGGTGGGAGGGTGGGGGACTTTTATTTATTCTTTTGTGTTTGGTGGATATATATGCAAATTATATTTCCTATTTTTTCTTTTTCGAAAAGCTCTTTTTAGGGTAATTAGTAGGAAAAAGATGCACCTTTTAGTAGGTTCGTTATTTTATAATAGTTTGACTTCAATATAAAAATTACATATTTTTAATAAATCTATAATCTTAAATATATCACGAGAAAAAATGAAATGCTAGATCCTAAAAAAATAAATATTTAAATTACTAGAATCCGAAATAAATATATTCTTTTTTATTTAAAATATTTTCGTTTTGGCGCAGCATTTTGCACACTGGTGCTACTCAATATCAAGATATTCAACTCTTGGACACAAAGCCCTTTGGAAAGGTAAATAGTATTTGGAAAAATCATTCCGACATATTTATTTAAGAGTGTATATTCTATTGTAATTTTTTTTTACCAAAAAAGATTGCAACAAAATCATCGATAACATAAAAATGTGATTAAAAAAAAGACTATCATATAAATTCTATTTATTTTTTAATTTGAAAATTTGTCATTAAATTTTTGGCTAATGCAACAGGCTTTAGTGATCGACGGAAAGCTTCAAAGTGCAGAGATAGATGAATTCATCTATCATGAATGTCTTGTCCATCCACCTCTCCTTTATCATTCCAAGTAATAATTCTTTGTCCGGTCCCCACAAATTATTTCATTTTAATTGTCCAAATAACCCGAAGGAGAATTTTGGCAAGTAAAGTTGTAGATCACAAATTTAAACTGTGAAAACAGTCTCTTGCAGAAATAGAGGATAAAACTGTTTGCAATAAGCTTTTGTGATCCAACCTTTTTTCTTTCGAAATCCTCATTATGACTATGTATTTTAACATAAAGTTCTTAAGCTTTTGATTGTTTTCAAAATTAATTTATATTTAATATACACTTTAATTATCAGTCCTAGAAGCATATTCATTATGGGAGGAGGTGAAGGTTCTACAGCCAGAGAATTATTAAGGCACAAAACAGTCGATAAAGTTGTAATGTGTGACATTGATGAAGTAAGTCTCTTTATTTCCCCCTTTTTTCGATTCTTCGATTGTGTAAATATATTTTACATCATTAATTAATGAAAATTTTTAATTAATTAATAAATAAATACTCGTATCAATTATTATTGTTTTTTCAGGAGGTGGTGGAATTTTGCAAGTCATACTTGGAGGTTAACAAAGAAGCATTTTCTGATCCTAGACTTGACCTTATTATTAATGATGCCAGGTTTAATCCCTAACTTTATGAACTTGTTAAATTGGCCCTTTCAATTTATTTTTTGTGATAATTAATAAATCTTGATTAACAAAAAATGTTGTGATTTTATAGGGCTGAGCTAGAGAGGAGGGAGGAACATTATGATATAATTGTAGGGGATTTAGCTGACCCTATAGAAGGAGGACCATGTTACCAACTTTATACAAAATCCTTTTATGAATTTATTGTTAAACCTAGACTTAATCAAGGTGGCATCTTTGTTACTCAGGTACATTATATTTATCCCTTAAATTTCATCGAAACGTAAAATTTATTAGTATCGTTTAAATTAAATCAGAATAATATATGTGGGGAAATTAAACATTGGATTAGTAATTTGTAAGTACTAACTAATGTTGAAATATTGTGAATTATAACTTAACAGGCAGGACCAGCAGGAATTTTCAGCCACACAGAAGTTTTTTCCTGCATTTTCAATACTCTGAAACAAGTTTTCAAATGTAAGGGAAAAAAATTATTTTCATGCTAAATAATTACATTATGTTATAATAATTCTTGAAAACTTGATATATCTCAAATGATATTTAATAACATTAATAATTCTTTTTTATTACAGATGTTGTGCCTTATTCAGCTCATATTCCATCTTATGCTGACACTTGGGGATGGGTCATGGTATTATTACTTTACAAAATTAGAACAAGTTATATATCTGCTTGGTCGGTCAAAATAATTACATTCGCTAGCCAAATGTATAAAAAGAATATACACTATTTTGTATAAAACATGTATATTCTATTTACATCATCTAATAATATATAAAAATAATATACACTATTTTGTATAAAACATGTAATTTCTATGTATATTATACAACAATATACAAAAAGAATATACACTATTTTGTATAAAACATGTATATTTTATGTATATCATACAATAATATACCAAAAAAGTATACATTTACTGACTGCTATTTAATTTTGGTGGACGGCTATACAATATAGTTTTTAATTAAATTATCGATGATTTGATATAGGCATCAGATACTCCATTTGTTGTAAGTGTGGATGAATTGGACCATAGAATCAAGCAGAGGATCAATGGAGAAAATAGATATCTTGATGGCAAAACATTCACTTCAGCCTCTACATTAAGCAAAGCTGTTAGAAATTCGTAAGCAACATTTCAATTTTATTAACTATTGGTTTAGTTTTACACTCATAATTTAGCTTAACTTATGACAACAGTTTAACAGGTAACTCTTCATGTAGGTGTATATAACTTAAATTATGTATTTTATAATTCTTTTTTCGCGAGTTTTTTGCTTATATGAATATTTGAACAATGACAGATTGAACAATGAGACTCATGTTTACTCAGAAGGAAATGCAAGATTCATTTATGGACATGGAAGACACAATCAAGCATGACATAATGGAACAAAAATTGAAAGGGGAGCTACATGATTATTGTAGCACATTAACAAAAAAAGAAAAAAAAAATGGAAACTTTTCTATTTTTTTTTCTTTTGTTTTGGTTTTTCCTTATGGTTTTAACTCAAAGTTATCTTAAGAACTTATGTTTCTTATATGTATTTTTTTTTGTTTTTTGTTGGAAGTGGTAGGGGTGCTATGGCCTATGTTACTCTAAAGGAAAGAGGGGTTATGGCTTAATTATGGATCTTTCTTGTTGTTTTTTAATTACTATATGGTTTAATATGGAATACTATCTTTTAATTTTGAGTCTCTACTTACTAATGTTACAATCTTTTGATAATGCTCCCAAGTTTTTGTCACATTATAAAGTTTGCTTATTAACATTTCAAGAGAAGAAATTTCATTTCCTTGAACGCCCATTTTTTGCAAATTAGTTGCAGGACGACAAATAATGTACTTTTCACCATTTCGCCAAATCAGAATGAGAGTCAATCGAGTCAATTAGAATACCTTATTTCACATAAAATTAGCATATTGATTTATGCATCTACTTAATTTATGCCTTGTTTTTTTCATTTTCCTATTACTTATACTTGAATTGTACTACTAATAAGTGTTAGACCCTGTGCCATTAATCTTCTTCAAAACTAAATAAGATTGGGCCAGAAAATGTTAAAAGGAAGTCATATTGGACATGCAAAAATCCAATAATTTAGTGGTGATTGATAAAGCTTCCAATATTTTGGGTAGCTATGCTTGTGGCCACTCAAAGCAAATATATATACAAAAAATATCTCCAAACAATTTAGTGATGTACTAGAAAGTGATGCATGTGCGATGCACGGGGTCTAAGCCCAACAATTTAATTTGTAATGTGTTCAAATATGGTGCATAGTTAAGTTCGTCTGACAACCCAAATAACTATTGATATACAACAACAACAACATACCCAATGAAATCCCACAAAGTGGGGTCTGGGGAAAATAACTATTGATATAACACATTGATTTCATAAACAAATCAATATATGGGAAAGAATCATCAACAATTGTAATTTTGAGAACTAACCCAAAAAAGATAATCTCTGCCATCAAACGAAAATTGTAATTTAACACAATTTTTAGTTGAAAATTACACTACTAACAATGCTAAGAATATTAATGATAGATCCTAAAAAGTTTCTCTTGATCTTGCAAAAATGAATAGTAATCTAGCTTTCATTTTTTCAAGCAGGTTTTTTTTCCACATGGATGTTGGTGTTTAGTGGTACATTTGTACCATTCAGAAAAAGTAAAATAAAATAGGATTCAGGAGTAAAGTTTTCGTCTAAGCCCATAAAAAGGAAGTGACTCTGATGGAACAGTTAAATATCACTCCAGAGGCGTATCCAGGATTTTGAGATGATGGGTGCACTATTACGAAAAGATGGACTAAGAAATAGATTTTGATCAGTTTAACATTTAGGTTCTTATCACTGAAAATCATTCAAATTTTAAAATTATAGGTCAAAAATTATTTTTTATCTATCCAAACCACTTAGAGAGGTGTTACCCAATTTTAGAAAGAAAATAAAACAAGATAAATGAAAGATTCAAATTTCTAGCCTCAGAGGTGCACCCAATCATCATCGCACAACATTATATGATACTT
>NC_064288.1:253793-259515 GCF_019186545.1 Solanum stenotomum
AAAAAAAAAAATTCAGTTAGACGATTATGAACTATTGATTGGTTGAAGGAAGAAACGTAACCGTGATTTGTGGGAGTCAATTATAATTTCAGTTTTTAATTCCTTTTTTAACGCATTAAACTGATAACAATAACTTACTAATTTAAGTATCAGCGCGTTAGAAATTAAAGTATCAACGCTCCTTTATTATGTATCCGGAAAACACTAAATAAGAGATTTTTGGTAATTAATGAAAGAGTAGGGAAAAGAAGTAATTTCTTTCCTATACTATGTCATTTGCCTAATTTTTACTTGTTTTTTCATTCCCCTTTGGCCCTCATTTTATGAAGGAACATACACATGACATGACATTCAATAATTGATCTACTTTTTATTTTTCATTTTTTTTTTCATTTTTTAATCTATATGATCTGAAATTTGTAGTTTGAAATATTCGATATTTGAAATATTCGATAACATTTGATTCACCTTGAATATTTCTCTTAAATTTATTATTTTTAAATTTTACAAATATTTTTTAATGGATTAAAACCTACCACCAAGGTGCATGAATATAATCATTCCTCCTTTAATTAAAGATCTCAATTTTAAATCTTGAAAAATATCTTCATAAAAAATCGCTTCCTTCGAATGAATTTAAAGAGACTCAAAAAATTTGAATTAGTCGGACTCTCATTTAAACGAGTATTAAAATAATTATAAGCAACGTGTCAATCACGGAAACATGGGCATTATTGTCCTTACAATATAATAATCGTTTTTAATTGGATAACGTGTGGGTCCCTCTTACATCAGTTGTCAAATTACACTCGTTATCATCTGATGAGTCATCAAAAATATTTTTATATTCCCAATCTTGTCCTTATCTTCTTCTACAAACTCGTATAAATACCCGCTTTCCCTTCCCATTTCAAAGCCCTGTCTTGTGTGTGCTCATCATTTCACAAAAAAATATTTGCATTTATAATTTGCTCAATTTGTTTTTCTCTACTATGGATTCTTCCTCCCCTTTTGACTCTATTATTTTCGGTAAGTTTCTTTCTTCAATTAGTTATTTTCCATGCTTCATGAGGTAGGAATAAGGTCCGAAGACTTTATGTATGAGATTAGATTGAACACGTTATTGTTATTGTTGTTAAAATGCATAAGAAAAACTCATTTGACTATCGAAGTTTTTATGAATTTGTTCGATCGCTTGTGGAATTGTGTTAATTATAGTTATTAGTCTTAATTTGCATTTCGTTGACTTGTTGAGAAATTGTGTTGAATAATATTTTGAAATAATTTGTGTTTAGATTTGGATGATACTCTGTATTCGTCTAAGGCTGGAATTGGGCAATCCTTGAAGAAGAACATTGACGGTTCGAATTCTGTTAAAATTAAACGTAATTCAATATCATGAGCTATGATCGGTTACCTGAAACTGTTATTTTTGGCTGAAAAAAAACAGATTTTCTGGTGGAGAAATGCGGTTTTCCGGTGTCGAAAGCATCGGCTTTGCGTGTTGAGCTTTTCAAAACTTACGGCAGTTCTCTTGCCGGATTACGAGTAATTATCCTGTTTTTAGCCTTAATTCTTAATTAGTACTTCAATACTTTGCCATTAATCAAATTTCGATTAGTTAATTGTGTTGTTTAATTCCTTTGCTTTATAATGCAGGCTATAGGCTATGATGTTGATGCCGATGATTATCACAGGTGAGATATTTTGAGATTTTTTTTCGATTTTTCATAGTTTGATTCCCTAATTCCTAAAAAAATTGTGATTATTGTTTTGAAAATGTTTCTATTTCAATTTCCCCAATCTTCAACAGCTATGTGCACGGAAGATTACCGTATGATTTGATTAAACCGGATCCCCAATTACGAAGCATTTTGCGTCGTATTAATCAAAGGAAAATTGTAAGTTGTTTTTATATAGTTGAATGTATTGTGATCTGTTGATGATCGTTAATGATATGTTAATTTGGATATTGTGGATTGATTTTGTAAGTAAATGTGCAGATTTTCACGAATTCGGATCGAATTCATGCGATGAAGGCTTTGGATCGTCTTGGAATTACGGATTGTTTTGAACAGATCATTTGTTTCGAGACGATGAATTTTAACCTCTCTAAGGCAACAAGGCCGGAAGAGATTCCGGTGATATTGAAGCCTTCAATGGAGGCAATGAATATCGCCATTGAAGCTGCTCAGATCGATCCTTATCGCACGGTATGCTCAATACTCTGCTTTTCAAATTTCAATCTAATTAATTACCTCTTAATTTTTTGCTAATTATATGATTCAGAGTTTGATTTTCTTTTTTTGATTTTGTGTGAGTTTAGCTCTTCCTTGATGATAATGTTAAGAACATAGCTGCTGGAAAAGCTGTGGGGCTTCAAACAGTTTTGGTAAGTTCTTATTTGTATATTTGTGTGTTTACAATTTGTTTTTGAGATGAGATGATCACGTGAATAATTAGATTGAGAAGCTAATGTAGACGGAAACACTCATTAAAACTTTATTCCTACCCCTAAAAAGATATGGGTAATATTTAGTGGCGCACGTTAAATCTTCACTTTTACGAGTTTATCATCTATTTTATATAAAAATAAGGTACAAGAAGATATTTCAGCTTGCGGTTATCTTAAATTGTATTGTGACCTTATTGTCCTGCTATTCAGTAATCAAAGTTAGGTTACAACCAACATGTGTTGTGGGTCACTGGTAGGAGTGTTTCACCCTTAATCAAAGATCTCGGGTTTGAACCCTGGATATGGAGAAAATCTTGTTGGGAGCACCACTCCCGAATGGGCTCTGTAGTGCGCAATCCGAATTTAGTCGGGGCTCCAATGTGGGCTCCGAACACCGGATAGAAAACCAAGAAAAAAGTTTATAGTACCAAGAAAATGACTTTATTTTGGACCAAAGTGTTTTTCCCCTTTGTATGTACAACTTCGACTTGTCCAATTCAAAACGTGGGATATTGAAAATGAAAAAAGTTCTATAAGTGTAATGGTCCTTTGACATATGATGGATATTTTAGCTAGTGCTTATCACAAAGTTCTACCTGTTTCTCTTATCTACATCAATTAAATAGCTATCTCATATGAAGAGGTGAAAGATTTAAATATCTTCTTACAGAAGTATAGGATAAGACTACGTACAATAAACTCTGATTTGTGTGTTTATTTCCATATATTGAAGGTTGGAAGATCGACCAAGACGAAAGAAGCTGACTATGCATTAGAGATAGTGACTGATTTGGTTCAAGTAGTACCAGCAATATGGTTCAAGGAAGAAGAAAAAGATCAAAAAATAACACGTACAAGAAGTGAAATGGACTTTGTTGCAACCACAGCTGTGGGTGCTTAATCTATGTCAAGAAAAAACCAAAATAACAAGAATCTTCTAATCTATGTACAAGTGTACATATTCTTAAAATAATTATCTTTAATGTATGTGAATGTACTTGTTATGTATGTATATATATAAATCATGAATAAATTAACAAAAGAAAAGCCACGTGAAGGTGGTTTTTTCGAGAACTTTCGTGTTGATTTGAGATAAGCTCAACAAATTTTAAATTTGAAAAATAATTTAAATATATTCCTCAAGCCTTCTTGAGCTAGAGTGCGGCTTATGGATTCAACCGAACTCAATTAATCAAATACTATATTTATCTTAAAATTTCATTGAATATTCACAAACACATGTGATGGGAGATCACAATATTAAAGATAAGCTTTACATACTTGGAGAACTTTTTTATTGAGTATGTTTATTTTATTTGAATTGATTGATAGGTATGAAACCAACAAGTTGTGTTGCTTTCAATGCTAAAGTTGATGTGTACAATATTTTAATTTTCTTAATTAACCAACATTATTGCAAGCATATTGTATCATTTGATGTCGTTATCTGCCTAGTCAGTGGGTGTCTTTAAGTTTGTCATTAATACTCAAATAAGGATGGTTAATTAATGGATTTAATGTTGATCTAGCCTAAACAAACATTTTAGTTGTGAGGTCCCTATCTCTAAACATCATTGGTATTATAGTGATGTTTCGTTACGCATCAAAACAAGCATTAATTAACTACTCAGGCACCTCAAAAGCTAAGAAATTGTAAAATTATATTTTTAACCTAACTCATGCACCTCAAAAGCTAGCTTAAAGGGAGGATTGCTCGATCCTTATAAGAAGATCACGTATTTCATTAACCATCAATGTGAGACTTTTTCATTCTTCAACACCCAACTTCACGCTTAGAACTGGACATCTGTAACGTGGATAATTTAATTTAGGGTCGACATCAGGTAAAATGGGCTATACTCTAATAGCATGTAAAATTAACTCTTGAGCATAACTCACACTCCGATAGTTAGGAGACTACACTTCTTAATTCTTATTAACCCCCGATGAGAGACTTTTTTAAAAAAAAAATTCAAATTTATTAAATATCTATCAAAATTAAGTTTAAAACTTAGTAATTTCACATTTTAATCATCGTTCTAAAATCTGAAACCCATCAAATTGAAATTTTGGCACTGCTTGACTGCTTCAAAAAAAAAGAATGATAGATTTTATTATTTAGCGATAGAAGTTATCTATGACTAGTTCTATCCATTGCTAATTTCTATTGTTTTAATAAAAAAAATTGTACATCTTTGTATTTGCTATATAAATTGTTGCTAAGCAAGAATGCATCATTGTGAGTTGTGACACATGAATTATAAATACACCATGGCAAGAGCTGAATGAGTTATATAATCATGTTGCTGAGAATATATATCGTGTAAGCAATAATAATACAACAAATTAAATAATAAGATTTTATCCCTTCCACAAATAGTAACTTTTTGATTGGACAGAATAAGAAGAAGACTAGAGTTCACTTCAAATTAAATTATATTCCATATTTCAAAATCCTCTAAATCTTTGCTATCTCAATTTTAAAACAGGAAGCAATTAATCAATAAACTTTCGTGTTGTTATGAGTTAATTAATTAGATGGCTACAACAATTACAATGGTGTATTGCGCCTCAATTTCAAGCAAATTGGAATCGACTTTATAGATTTTTGTTAGAGTAGTAAAACTAGCAAAGGCGGCTCTATGCTTTGTAAAATAAGGCTTATGCCTTAGGCCCCCAAATTTTTATCAAGAATAAATTGTGTTAAATTTTTATTAAAAAATTGATTATTTATGATAAAAAGTATAATATTTTAAAATATATATTATTTCACCCACTTTAGCATCTTTTGTATTTTGTTAAAAATAAGAATTAATAGTGAAAAGTGTTGAACAAAGTGAATTACAAATTCTTTTTCATTTGTTTTTAAATTTTAGTTTCAAACTTTACAACAAGCATATTAACATGGAGTATAGCAAGTCATCAACTTCTTGAGATTCTATGATTCTACTCTTATCTTTATTTAATATTTGTCAACTTATTACTTATAGAATTATGTTAACAATTCATATGATAATTGCCTCACTAAAAGGATGTTTTTCAATGTTGAGCTCATAAAATCTTACCTAAAACTAAAAACTGAAAAAACAATATTAAATACTAATAATTTTTATCTAAATAGTGTAAGAAAAATAAATTTTGAATAAATACGTATACGAAGTTTGTTTATATTGTAGGCCTCAAAATGAAATTTCGCTTTAGGCCCCCAATTACGTTGAGCCGCCCCTGAGTAGAAGTTTCACATTGATTGGAGAATTGACGGATAGT
>NC_064288.1:260767-264896 GCF_019186545.1 Solanum stenotomum
AACAATAACTTATAACATATTTGATTAAGAAAATAATTAAATAAATAACGCATTTTATTTCATCTTTATTTTTTAAAGGAAGGGATCCAAAATGGAACATTTGACTCGAAAATCAAGTGATTAGAATATTAATAGAACTAGATTAATTAGAATTTATTTAATTCATTTTAAAATAACTTAAACCAATTTAATATATTAAAGCATGAAAATTATTTTGAATTAATTGACTAAATCTTTTGAGAAAATGATTAAGTAAGTATATATATATATTTTATTATTATTATTATTATTAATCAATTGAAAAGATTTTGACTAACACATTTTTAAAGTTTATTAAAAATAAAAAAAATAAAAAAAATAAAAAAATAAAAAAAATAAAAACTTCAACTTAGAACAATTTTGCAATGAGAAAAAGAGAAAAAATAAAATTAAAAAAAATGCTTTAAATGAAGAAAACCCTTAAAGAACATATCTTTAAAAAATATTTAGGACAATAATTTAACATAAAATATACAATAATTTTACGATATTCGATTAACTTTGATAAAAATAGTTAAATAAAGAATAATTTTATAATTTTTTGGAAAATTGGATCTTAATTGAAACAACTTGGTCAATTAGGATTTTAACAAAACTAGATTAATTAAGATTTATTTGCGTCATTTTTAGAAAACAATAATTCGAACCAACTCGGTAGACAAACCAAGACATTATTTTAATCTAATTAAAGATGAGTGAAAGTTTTGACTAAAATATTTGAATAAGCATAAGAGTTGATAAAAATTAAAAAAAAAACGAATTATTTTTAAAGAAAACTAACATAAAGAACATGGTTTATCTTTTGGGGAATTTAATTAAATTAAGTCACAATTTAAAAGAAAACAAATAAATAAATAATCACACAATTAAACAAGTTAGAAATGGAATTTGGGCCTCCTTTTTGGGCCAAATTCGCTGTAATTTCTGGGGATTTACTCAATCCCGTTTTTGGTATACAGCTGATGTATATCAGTGTATATCGGCATGTATATCAGCCATTTTCGTGTATCTCTTGCTTCCGAACACCTATATTTCACCTTAGCCTTGTATTCCTGCATTTTTGACTTATATATCGATGTATATAGCTGTATACATCTTGTATACAATCCCTTTTCGAACTTTCCAAGATCTGTTTCAGCTTCCAATTTCCCGAAATGATGAGTTCAACTCAACAAGAAATAAGATTGGGTCTCCATGGCCCAACTCGATATGCAAGGAGGGAGGGAGGGAGTTCAGTGAGCTCAACCGCAACGATTCAATCAAGAAAAACATAAAAAATGAAAAAAAATAAAATGACAAGAATTAGCAGAAGAGGAATGCAGATACCAAATTGATTCAACTAAAATAAGAATATCATAGCATTTAAAGCTAGCAAAGAGGTTATTCACAGTATGGTCAAAACTCAACATAATGTTAACATTCTAACCATGGTACAACACGACTTTGACTAAATCAAAATAGATTCTACGACGAACTAGAGGCAAATAGAATTAATATGGCCACAATACTTAGATAATCCTAAACTTACACTAATCTTGGAAGGCATCAGGTGGAATGTTAGTAAAACCATTTTTATTTAGCCAACTTTCCACTTTATGGTCATAACTTTAATGAGCTTTAAACAAATAAACAGTAGATCAATTATAAGGAAAGGAGGAGATAAACCAGTAGCTATCAAAACAGAACAGAAGCAAAACATAAACTACTTTGATAATTGTTGAAGTGAATCCTACGACCTCCTAATTACCGACATCGTAGTCTTTATGAGTTTGAACAACAAAGCCAACAAGATAAGAAAATTACTAATAAGAAACAAAAAAATGATCCATTACACTTTACTTAAGCATTCTTCGACTAAACTTAGACTAAATGGAGACATAAATTCGATTAAAACAGGACATGTTACACGAATGAGATAATAAATCCCAAGCAATTGAGAGAAGCGGAAGAAAGAGACATTCAAAACCAACTTGAGTACGGATGACAAGATTTAATTTTAGGATGATTTACGGATGAAGATGATAAAGACATACAACTGAGAAACTAACTAGCAATAATAGATCATTTTAAAAAGGTGAGTTTAGCACAAGAAAGAAAAAAAAAATGCTCCAGAGGTTTGGAAATGACTAATTTATTGATTCAAGTTAACTCGAATTACCCGATAACGAAGGATACGTAATCAACATTATTAAATAAGAAGTTTAGAGGTGCAGCAACCATCAGGTGGATTATGGAATTTACTCTTAAAAGCAACTCACATGATTTATACCAGTTAGAATAACAAGAAGAAAATAGAACGAAACCGACTCAATGATATACGGAATTAGTAAAGCTTCGAGCAAACAAACCAAAAGAACAGTTGAATCAACAAACAAGCTTATATCAAAGTTTGGCAACCAACAGTAAGTCACGACACTCCCAGGATACCAACATCTAACATTACACAACTATCAAAAGCAAATCGTCCTTACATTAGGCGCAAAAGAGGCGTGAATCAAAGATGAGTATTACCTTTTATGGGGCAGAGAACTGGACGACAACAAGCTTGAGGGCAGCGATTCTTTTACCACGAACTTCGAATAGGAACAACAAGCTAAGAAAATCCAAGCGTCAATCCTCTCGTAACTTAAATTCAAAAAACTAGATGTAAAGTTTTCAAGTGTATGAGTGATTATGTCTAAGAACTAAACTCTAAAGCTCTTTTGCCAACTTATTTATCGTATATGACCTCAAATCCAAATTAATTTTTTTTGTCTTCTCCCCGTTTTTCTCCAGTGAAATAAAGAGGTTTAAATAGATGGAAAAAATTGGGATTCAATTCTTGGGGGGTGGAAATCGGAAAGGGTAAGGGTAGAATAGGAATTCCAATCGACTCCCCCAAATTCAAATTTTTCTTCCCAAGGATGGGAAGAACTGTTCGTTGTACAAAATTTCAAACGAAATCCCCTTAAAATCCGGATGAAAAGATCAAGGGGCGGCTGTTGCAGAGGAAGCTGTGGGAGTTGATGTTTGTTGACGCGTGAGGGAGAAGAAGACGCGTACGGGGTCGTTTGCATCGTTCACGCGTTCTGTCCAGTCGCGTTGCTGGACTGTTCTGGATCACGTGAGCTGCTGGACTGGCAGACTCACGTAGAAGAAGAAGGAGATGTGCAGGGGTGGGTCTCTGTTATTGTCTTGTTGTTGTATGTGTTGAAATTAGAGCAAATGACATAAATGGTCCCTAAACTATCCTAGTAGGTCTAAAATGGTCCTTTAACTATACAATTGACGGATATGGTCCTTTAACTATCCACCCTTTTGTCAAGTTTGGTTTCCATCCACTTTTTAAAAAAACTGTTAGTTAACACCGTTAATCTGTTAAGTCAATCTGTATTTTCTTTCTTTTTCGTCATTTCTTTTGTCCATTATCTCACTATTTCCTCACTTTTTTTCTCAATTCTTTTCTTTATTGTCTTATTGCAATTAAGTCGTTGGTCGTTATTTCATGCGAGTTAAAGCAAAATGCAAAGTAGCGAACACAATTGAGAAAATATTGTGAGCAAAAATACGATTCTATTTTCATGTTAATAATCGGTCATCACATCAATGAAATTGCATAAAATTGCAGAAAAATTAAAAAATCAGCGACTAAATTGAACTATAGTGCTCTGTTTTCAACAATTGTTGTGCAGAAAATAACTTAAACTACAACAAAAAATAGCAGCTATCAAACTTTGATCGAATTGCAGCACCAGAACACCAAAAAAAAAACAGCTCCCAAAACGTCACCAAACTGCTGCACATACAGCTCCAAAAAGGTCACCAAACTGCTGCACATACAGCTCCAAAAACGTCACCAAACTGCTGCACAAACAGCAGCACCAACCACCAAAAATCAGCACCAAACTGCACAAAACACAGCTCCAAAAACGTCACCAAACTGCACAAAAACAGCTCCAAATTGAGAGAGAGTGTGTACTGAACGACGTTTGTTTACGGTATTCATAAAAAGTGGATGGAAACCAAATTTGACAAAAAGGTGAATAGTTAAAGGACCATATCCGTCAACTGTATAGTTAAGGGACTATTTTAAACCTACTAGGATAGATTA
>NC_064288.1:265411-317821 GCF_019186545.1 Solanum stenotomum
CAGGTAAGCTGGACCACGGACTCTAACCGGGTACTGTAGCTAAGCCTGGACATAAGTAAGCTGGACCAAGGACTATAACCGGGTACTGTAGCCAAAACCAGATCATAGGTAAGCTGGACCACGGACTCTAACCGGGTGCTGTAGCCGATAGAAAAGCAGGGCATTATGGATACAAGGTCATAAGCTGAGTTACCGACTATCAGACTCAAGTCTGCTATATCAGTCTACAAGGAGCTGACCGTCCGAAACGACGTCGAAAAAAGTTCTACTGCCCAACGACATCCGAAACCTCGCAAGTCTATGGCAACACTAGTCTAAGCCTAGACTAAGGCCAAACATATTTCAAATCAATATTATTATATACATCACAAAGTATGGATGTTCAATAATATCAAGAGACATGTTGTCATAATCCAACACTTTCCCGAAATAAGGTCTAAGGCAGGAATTATAGAAATTTAGCATGCTCGACACCCGAACCCCTCCATACTCAAGCAAATCAATAAACAAATGCCTAAACATGCTCAATCTCACGAGAGAAAGCCATAGCCTACCCGAAAGCCGACCACGCGTGCTCCAACTCACGGTACCGGATCTTTTCCCCTCCAAACGGTCTCCAAATGCTTCCCCGCTAACAAAAGGTTAATCACCTCGTCATTACGAATATATTGACACTAAAATTATATTTTTCGGAGACGAACCCAAAATCGGGTCTAAAACGAGATTGTGGGGCCCACAATTGGAATCTCGAAAACGAATCTGTGAACACGTCCCAAATACCTTACTAAACTAATACCCCAAAATTTAGCACAAACAGATGCTTAAAACACCGCAAATCAGCCATAACAATTAAAAGTAGCAGCCCCTATATCACCAATTTCTGGAAAAACGAGACCCTTTCAACCCAAACAAATTACACCACGACGATCCTTGCGAAAAACTCTACAAGTTAGCCTCAAGAATTACTCAAAGCGGACCTAAGATGATCAAGATCTCACATTTCAAAATTCAACAATAATTCAATTCGAACATCACCCTAGCAGTGGCTAAAATCGATTCCTTACCTCAAACGAAGCCTCCCCTCGCGTTTCTGAGATCACCGCTAGATTCCCACGAAATTCTCTTGAAGTTAGCCTTTTGAAGCACCTAATTTGGACTCAAAATGAAGGAGAAATCTTATGTTGAAGTTGAGGGGAAAAAATGGACGAAAATCGTCCTAAAATCTGGAAATTTCCAGATTTCCACTCCGCTGCCACGTGGCGTCGCGTGGCTCTGCCACGTCACCGCCTCTACAACCCTTCAAACTTAAATTTCGATGTTTCGGACTCGTTCGAAGTCAGAAAAATACAAACCTTATATGGAATCTGATTGGAAACGATATTTCGGACTCAACGGTGAAGGCGGAATTTCCATTTGGAGCTCGCTTCGATGAAAAGTGGGTCCCACACCCAGTATCATTTTGAGCTAGATTCCACAACTACCATCTAAAGCCTCGGAAAGTGAACAAAGGGTCGTTCTAGAGCAAAATCGATATTCCGAAGCTAACCTAGTTGTCAGAATTTTCATCTGAGCACGTCTTCCAAGAAGGTTGACCAAAGTCAACTTTTCAAATTATAAAAATCTCCAAAACAGGGAAACGGGCCTAAAACCCAAACGAACGACCAGGCGACCGAACAGTCAGTGCCAGCAAGTCATAAATGACTTGGGGTCGCTACAGGAACGCTCTAAACGATGGAATGAATGCTTTAATTTAAAAATGACCTGGAGGGTCATTACAGGTATATTATGTTGTTTATGAATTTATTTATTTTTTGAAGTAACTTTAATATTCTGCAATATCTAGAATAATTTTGAACTAGAACATATATGATACTAAATAACTTCATATCATTAAATATATTTTGAACTAGAACGTATATGATACTAAATAACTTCATATCATTAAGGCCAATGATGAGAGGGTTTGAGTTTTGAAAATTAATGTTTTGTGTTTCTATGTTAGGTTGCATATTGCCTTTAGCTTATGGAATTGTTGACACGAAAAATGATTGTTCATGGACATGGTTCTTTCAACAGTTTAAAAATGAATTTGGTGAAAGAGATAAAATGTGTGTTGTATCTGACAGAAATGAAAGCATAAAGAAGGGTGTAAGTATTGTTTTTCCAAATGTTCCTCATTTTGCATGCATATGGCACCTCTGGAAAAATGTTTGTTCAAACTTTAGGAGAAGCAGGTCCATACTAAGTGATCTGTTTTATTCAATGGCAAAGGCTTATAGAAAAGAGGATTTTGAAAAATTGATGGCTAAATTGGAAAAAATTGATGGCAGAGTAAAAGAGTATCTTCAAGATGCTGGGTGTGAGAGGTGGTCTAGGTCTCATGCAACAGTGAACCGTGGAAGAATGATGACTTCAAATATAGCTGAATGTATCAATGGTTGCCTTGTTGATGCACGACAACTACCTGTTATAGACTTTCTGGAAGAAGCTAGAATTCTATTTGGTTCTTGAAATTGCAAAAATGGAGAAATAACATCTTATACAAAGGAAACATTAGGGAGGAGATTTGAAGAAATATTGATTATAAACGCTTCAAAATGTGCAACAATGAAGGTACATATTTATCTTACAAGTATTATATATCTAACTTTACTTCTAATTATATTGTCGTGTATACCAAATGAAAAAACATGTGATATATCTCTAATTTGTAAACAATTGCAGGTTGTTGCATCTTCTGAGTTTATTTTTTCAGTGTATGAAGGTGGGATAAGATACATTGTTTGTCTTGAGAGAAAAACATGTTCATGTGGTAGATTGCAACATGACGAGATACCTTGTGCGCATGCAATGGCCTTTTTGAAGAAGAAGAATATTAAAGATGTACACCCCTACTGCTCTGATTACTATAAACATGATGCATTAGCAAATACTTATGCAGTTCCAATGGAACCAATGCCAGATAAAAATGATTGGACAGCTCCGGAATGTGTTTTGAAAGAAGTCGTCTTGCCACCAAGATACAAAAAAAAATGCCTGGTAGACCAAGAAAAAAGAGGAAGAAAAATTCTGACGAAAAGCTAAGCACAAAAACGAATTGTTGTGGACGTTGTGGACAAGAAGGTCACAATATAAGAACATGTACTTTCTTTCCAAAAAATTCTTGAAGATTACTTTTAAGGATTTTCTTGCTTCATGTGTACTAAGTTTCTGGATATTTTGAATATGCTAATAAGATATTGTCATTTGGTATGATTTTAACTTTATCTAAATGTTACAAGAGACAAACTGTTGTTTGATACTAAATATATTGCGATAAGCTGTTTTATACCTAATGCATAACAGATTGTATCTAACAACTAAGTTATGTGATAAATTATTTAGTATCATATACGTTCTAGTTCAAAATATATTTTGGATAAAATGTGTATCATATAAGTAATAATTATTTGGATATTTTGTATCTGATACACAATAAGATATTACCTTTATATCTTTATATAAAAATTTGTTGATTTTTTTTTATTTAAAGCAATGTTACAAGATTCAACATGTTAAATGATACTAAATATATTGAAACTTAATTGTTTTTGTACCAATTGTAACATATTATTTGATAGTAAATGTGTATCATATACATAATAATTGAATGGTATCTGAAAATAATATGTTATCATAATTTGTGATTTGCATCAAGGCCACCACATGTTTTAATAGGTACTAAATAAATTGAAAATTAGTTGTGGACCCAATTATGGAATATATAGTATCATATATTATGTATCTGATAGTTATATTGTAGCGACAGTATTGGTGTATAAGATACATAAATTAGAAAAATAATTAAAATTGAAATACAATTTTTGACAAAAACAGTCTTCAAATTAATAAATACTTAGAAAAACAGTGTTGGAGAGGGAAGGAATATTACAAAATACTAATTAATCGTATCTTCAACACAATACTAAAACATAATTATTCTATATTAATCAGTCCACCTTCTGCTGGTATAATGTAGAAACTCTTCGGCCTTGTAGGATCATCATTATCGCTAACATATCCCGCCTTGAACTTGTCCATACGATACTTCCATAAGAGTGTAGCATATCTATTGCGAAGATAGTCACTCCGAAAACTTATAGATGGAATGCTGATTTCATCGCTCAAATATTCAGCAAAAGCAGCTACATACATTCCACAATCACTGCAAATAAAAAGTAGATACATTAAAAAAGTGAATTAAATATGTAAGTAAACAAATTATTTTACAATACTAACAGGCTATTACTTTGTTGTTGCATAATGTCTTGAACATATTCCACCTCAAACGACTATTGTGGACCCAACAGTTCACCAGTTTCCTTGTCTTTGTACGCCTCCATTGATGCCCAATCAGTTCTTCCCGTTTTATCAAAGAACCCACTATCATGAAGATAGTTTGGAAGCATTACAGACAACTTCTTTGTCTCTTTTGCATAAACTTTTTTCCTTGATACCATAGACGAGTCATACACTCGTATTAACATTTCTTTTAAAACAACCACAGCCAACACCCAATGAAAATCTTCGCCACAATTAACCGGAATATAAACCTCATCTACTAGATGCCATGGTAAAGCAGCTGGGATCGAAAACCCACTTATGATGTCTTTGATAGACCTTTCATAAGCAGATACCATAACACCACGATCAATAAGTTCCTGTGTACTAAAAGTATCATCTGCAGGAGAGCAATGATACCTCGTGTACACAATGTCGATATATGACTTGAACAAACAGTTGATTGTAGTGTATAAGTACTGATCCATGCTTCTTAATTTTGACTTCTTACGTAGATAGTAAAAAATTACATCTATGTGCTGTAAAATAAAGAGAAAAAAAATTATATAATCAGCACAATTTGAAACAAAAATGATACATAGAAGAAAAAGAAAAACAAATCAATAATCTGATACTTTATTTTAAATTAAACATGTTACATTTGTATCATATACATAATTTGAATGCTTAGCGTACCTAATCAGTCCAGCATTTCATTAGATATGACATAGTATAAAACCAGTTCTTGTCAGCAGGACATGCGACAACAAAATCCATATGGTCAAAACCAAATAGAGCAGATTTGCCTCTATATTTGTCCTCAAATGATTTTCTATAAGAATGATTAAAGTCGAAATGAATATAATATTAATTTAAAAAAATTATTATAAAGATGCATTAATAAGAAAAACTTACTTCTTCGCATGTGTTCTGAGGAGTCCCTTTTGTATCCACTCTAAGAACTCTTGCATTAAACCTGACGAGAGTTGATATGTGATACGACAATCTTCAAATGGAGTGTATGAGCAGATGTCATCGTCTATTTTCTCCTTGCCCTTATCACTTGATCCAAAAGAATTCACATAGGGAGACTGCAAAACCTTTGAAGGCATTCTGTTACGATGAGCTGGAGTTTTTGTATTTGTATTCGGTGCATGCTCATCTCCTGGAAATTGGGTGGGTATCTGGCTGTCAGATAGAAAATCATCACTTTCGGTTAGGTGGAGTACACTCAGAGGTTTGACATTAATTGGCTGGTTTGAAAGTTCATATACAAGTGCATCTACAGCTAATTCGGTTCCGGACGAAATGGAGGCCGATGTGATAGAATACTATATGATGTCAAGTAAATAACAAAAATATTATAATTTTCATAAAAAAAAATAATGCCACATCAGGGAACTGTTTGCATTTTCCAGTAACAAATTACAACTATACCGATTAACAACTGCTGAATTTGAAGCATGTTTTTTGAATTCTTGTTGAATTGTATCCGCACCATCATCCTAATAAAGAGAATATCAGATACTATTATGTTTTTTTTTCAAAAATAATTAATGTATAATAATAAAAACATTTTTCACTTACTACTTTCTTATCATGAATAATCACATTTACCGAAGGATCATCTATAGAGTGTTGTGGGTAGAAGCACACTTGACTCTTGCATTACTTGTTCCTTAATGGATGTATCATACTTCTGTGTTTGTACATTTATATGTGCAAGTTAAAACAATTAAAGTATAATACAAAATAAAGTATCTGGCAATGTTAGAATAGTAATGTTCATGATACAAAAAATATAGATATAGTATCATATACATTATTAATGTGTACAATACATTCAGTTATACACAAATTAGCAACGTCTATTTCGTAAATTAAAATATCAACCATTAAACATGCTATATTCTTAAACTATTTAAAGGATTAAAACACATAATAATGCATGTTTAAATAAATTAAGTATCAGATACATACACACCTTTTGAACAGTATCTTCAGAAACCTTTTCTTTTCCAACCTCCACAGCAGGTTCATCGACATCATCAACAGTTGCAAAATCAATATACCATAAAGTTGGGAAGTACATTATCATATACATTATTAATGTGTAAAGTGTAAAGTACAGTCAATGATACACAAATTAGCAACATATATTTCATAAATTAAAGTATCAACCATTAACCATGATATATTCTTAAATAAATTTAAGGGATTGAAACATATGATAAATTAAATTACCAACTATTAACCATGATATACTTACACACCTTTTGAACAGTGTGATCAGAAACCTTTTCTTTTTCAACATCCACAGCAGGTTTAAAAACATCATAAACAGTTGCAAAATCCATTTGTATGGGTGAAATGGTTTGTTGATCGAATTTATCAGACTTGGGTTGTGAATCAACACCACCTTTCTCAACAGAATCATCCATCATGTGTGACGATGAAACACCTCCAATATCCTTCATGATCCAAATAATCAGTATACTATAAAATTGAGAAGGAAACCAGAAAATCAAAATACAACCTTTTCAGTTTTATTATCTTTCGCGTCAACCTTTTTCAACAATTCAGACTGATTGCTTTTTATTAACTCCTCAAGTGCTCCAATTTTATTTTCAAAGAGCTCCAAATTTGTTGTCAACCTGTACTTAAATTAAGCATATAAAATGAATTAAATAATGAATAAACAATTGTTTAAATCTAATGTTTACTTACATAACCCTTCATGTACATCTTCAGATCTTCCATTCTTGCACTGTCAAAAGTTGTTCTTCCAGAGAATGTATTATGAGGAACACCAGATACATTATCAGCTTGTTTTGGTTCTGAACTTGGAGATTGAAATGACTGTTTTGGTTGCTCATGTGGTTGTGTGAAGTGGGACAAATTATATTTATGTGGATGTACAACCTTTATTCTTTTGCGGGGTGGGGTAGATCCTGAGCTAGGTACTCGAGATGATCTCCTCAGCAATTGATCCGGAGGTTTTGATTAGAAGTCTTCAAAACCAGGAACCTCATCCGGTTGCACCTTCTCGTTATTAACAATTGGTGAATCTGGTCGAGTTGAAGGTACATGGTTGTTATCCGGTAAATCAAGTGATCTGATTTCCTCAGGAGTTGGTTGTATGTTAGAACAGTCAATCTATACAAACAAATACTAAAACAACATTAAAATCAAATTAATAGTGTATCGCAAACTTAAAAAAGTGAAGTAAAAATGTTGTTATATAGTTAATACCTCAGTAAATATGGTATCCATGAACATCTCAAATTTGGGCTTTGGAGCAACAACTTGCCAATTGCACATCCTTGGTATACGGTTTCCTTCTTTAACGGCTATCTCATTATTTAGTAAAGACGCACATTCATATATCCAGACATTCAATGCGTATGGGAGTCCATTCAAATGATACATTATTTTTTTTGTGGGTGTATACTCTTGTCTAAAAGATTTCATTAACTTTGTAAAAGCTATTTGTCCCCACGGATACTGTTCATACCTACCATCTTCTACCATGAAGAAATCTTCAATAGGAATTGGTGCATCCCCAAGTTGGGAATACAAAAATGTGTGAATGAAAAACAAGATAGTCATCTGAAGGGCATCATCATTGTTGTCCCAACCACCTTGCATAAAACGATCTACCAAGCGACCTTTATTCACATTATAATTTGGACTAGGAAAATATCTTTGCACAAGCCTACTGGTTTTTTAAGCTGGATAATTAAAATCTTTGACATTTTCTTTACATCTCAAACCAGTAATAATTGCAAACTCTGTGATACTAAATATCAAGACATTCCCTTTGGCATGACAAATGTGAATTTCATTAGCTAGATTGCCCTGCTCAATCTCTAATAGATATAAACACTTGGTAATCTGACTTTGATAGTTGCATTTAGGGATATTAAGGTATGGGGCAAATATGGTATCCTTGAATAACTCAATACCTTGGTCCTTTATTGACAGTACTAAATCTTCAATAAAATTGGAGTTGTAGGTAGGATCAAACTTTAAGCAGTTCATTGGAATATGTTTAATTACATAACTGACATTCTGCAATTACATAAATGATTTTTATCAATCATAAAAAAATATATGATACTAAAAAACAAGAAGACATAATATGTACACAAAATCAATCATACTGTATAATTCAATGTGATACAAATATAGGTTCTTTTAGATATCACTTGGAGACTTATCATTAACTATGATTCACAGTACAAAAATCAAACTAGATGCAAAATTGTTGAATTAAGCAATTTTCTTATATACAATAATATTCATTTCATTTGATACTAAATAACAACTACTTCATAAGAAAACATAAATGTACACAAATTGAATTGTTCCTTAGATACAGTGACCAAAATCTAACCTACAAAAAAAATGTGATTTAAGTACTTAACTTAAATACAGTTCTCTTAACTTTTTATACAATAACAGTTACCAAATAAAATCACGATTCACAGATGATACTTAATAAAAAAAATTAAAATATTATTTATCATCAGATTTTTAGGAAAAACAGGGGTAAGATATATGATAAAAATTAGGAAAAATGTATGCTTACACTTGGTAATGTTGGTCGAATAATGGGTGGGGCAACCTTTCTACCCCTTTTTTGGATGGTTTTCGGATCTTTTGAAGTAGTTGCATGTACTTTCTTCTTTGATTTTTTCTTGCTAGAACTTGAATTTGTCATGGTTATCGGAATAGCCAACCTTTTAGAACTGAAATCTTTGTTGTTCGGATCTTCTGAAGAAAACATTAGAGATTATTTAGATGTTAGATGCATAATGCAAGATAAAACGATTGATACAAAATAAAAGAAAAAAAATGGCGAAAATTACAATGAAGAAGATGAGAAACCCTAGTTAGAACTATGAATCCGGTTTAACAGTGATAGGATTCTTTTCAAATTCAAAATTTGTTGAACTTGATAACTGAAATTGTAATGGGAGAGATTGAGGGCGAAATTTAGGGAATGGGAAAGATTTGATTTTGCTTCAAACTAATAAAGTATCCGGTTAAATTAAATTGGGGGGAAATAAGGGATTTTTGTATTTTAGTAAAATAGTAGGGAAATATTGATAATAGATAAAAAAAAGTGTTGTGTATTTAAGTAATTTGTCCTAATAAATATTACATATTTGAACACATTTCAAATTAAATTGTTGGGCTTAGGCCCAGTGCATCGCATGGACATCACTTTCTAGTTATATACTAATATATTACAATGTTGTTGGTATATCCCGTCCTTAATAATACTCTATATTACAAAACATATAAAATTTGTGCCCGAAGCATTTTTTGTATATGCCCCACCTTAAACTGGCCCCAAAAATGAATTTGAAAATCCTAATGTTGAGTTGTATGCAAATTATATTTTAAGTTTGTATGTTATTGAAGTGGTATTAATTTTATTACAATATTGTTCTAGTTGTATGAAATTTTCAGAAATCAACAGACTTTAGAAAAAAAATTATATATATCGTACCAATTTTATTCAATTTTTATTCATTAATTGTGAGAGAATTTCTAAATCTTGAGCGTGATATACATATTTCATATACGAAAATAAGAGCACTAGATTTTGAGTGAGAAATACATATATCAAGCTAATTGCAATTATTGCAAATAACCATGCATCTTCATTTTAAAGTTAGTAAAGATAATCAAGCATTAATTTGTATAAGCTATCAATTGGGTTTAGATAATATGATAGTTAAATAAAATGACTTAAATTATAAAATGTATAACCTAATTTATTTTCACCAAATTATAGTCTAATCTGTTATAAAATTCTAGTGAAAACTCTTGCTATAAATAATAACAATACTTTGCTCTAATCAAACACTTAAAGATACAAAAGAAAAACATATTCTATTAAGAAGAAAAAGTGCATAAATAATATTATTAATCATGAGCTTCACAAAAGTTTTATTGACAATTTTTCTCATTGTGATTGTTTCAACAAATGTTGAAGCTATTAATGAAATTAAATTATCTTGCAGAGCAAAATGTAGACTTTCATGTGCCTTAAGTAAAACACCTGGTTGCTATGAGAAGTGTATCCAACAATGTCATATTTCTCTTGAAAAATTAAACTGTAATCTTGCTTGTTCAACTGAACGTTGCTCCAAATTTAAAAAAGGTATAGTTTGTTTTGTTTTTTGATTTTTCACTCGATGTTTAATGCCCTGAAGCCGCTATTAAAGTCGAATCGCATATTGCATGACTCATTCTGGGAATGACGTTTCCAACATAATTTTCTTCATATCTATGATTTATTTCAGTAACTTTTTTTATTTTAATAATTATTTATGTTAATTTATTACTTAATTTGTGACATATTATTTGATGAATTTTATGTAGATTCAAAGCTAATGGAGAGCTGCTTGGAAGAATGCTCAACAGAAAATTGCATCAAAAAAGGCATTTAATCTTATTTGGTTGTTTTTTACCAAGCAAAAGTANGTTTTTTGATTTTTCACTCGATGTTCAATGCCCTGAAGCCGCTATTAAAGTCGAATCGCATATTGCATGACTCATTCTGGGGATGACGTTTTCAACATAATTTTCTTCATATCTATGATTTATATCAGTAACTTTTTTTTATTTTAATAATTATTTATGTTAATTTATTACTTAATTTGTGACATATTTTGATGAATTTTATGTAGATTCAAAGCTAATGGAGAGCTGCTTGGAAGAATGCTCAACAGAAAATTGCATCAAAAAAGGCATTTAATCTTATTTGGTTGTTTTTTACCAAGCAAAAGTAATGAAAAGAAATTAAAAGTAATATTTATGCTATATATTGTATTACTCTAAATGTATTGTTTTACATTTTATTTAAATGAAGAGGAGTAATATTTATGATAATTCCATCTTTTAGTTTTTTTATTGTTGATTATTGTCTTGTGGAATTGCAAGAGAATTTAAATATTTTCATTTTGATAGGATGAATTTGATAAATAATTAATTATGATAAAAATATTTCAACAAATATATATATAATAATATATCTAAATTTTATGTAGATTTAAACTTGGATAATTCAATATTCTCATGTTATAGGTTTTTAGTTCTTGATTTGTTGTTCTATGTTGTCCGATTCTCATCTTCTTATCTTCCTTATTTTTCATTGTTTTCCTTTTCCTCCCCCGTCTGCTTTTTCTCATGTTCAAAGTTCGACTTTAAAAATTGATGTACTACAAATGTAAGTCATTTCAAGTGAATAATGTATTTGAAGACTCAAAACATTGAGAGAAACTCTTATTTAAATTTTGAGATTGTTTAGATAAGATTTAAATTGGTTAAGATTGAAAAAAATCGGTCTACAATATATATTTATTATATACTTTAATGTATTAATAATGTATATAAATATATATATATACGTCTATGATATATACTAATTTTGATCCTTTTGAACTTCTCCATGGATTGAACCTTTACAAGTTTATTGGGCTTTCACATTGGTGGTTTTGGTTCTTGCATAATTCTTTTTCAAAAAATAGATCCATGTTGTAAAATGGATGTCCACATAAATATAATTTGTGGTAAAATATATGTACACACATTATACAGATGGTATACACACAACATACAATGTGTTGTAATCTAATCATCCATATAATATACTTGGTGACCAAGTACTTACATGACAAATAGATATCCATGTATTATACTTGGTGACCAAATATATACATGTATATATTTAGTCCTCTCTTCTTGTAACAAGTGGGGGGTAAGGAAAAGACTAAAATACCCCTCCTATTTTCGGGTAACTTTCCTTAAATGAACAACCTGACTTCAAAAGAGCATATCTCCCTCATACAAACTCGAAAATTAGCAAACTCAGTGGCATTGGAAAGAGGACTCACAGATCTATCATTTGATATCTTGTGGGTCTCCTAAATCATCTGTATTGAAGGTTATGGTCGTTTGAAGTTGACCCAGAACTTAAAGGAACCTAGGAATGACTTGAATATGATTTCTCTTTAATTAAATCAAGGTGTCACATCTAGTGACCTTAACACTTAAGAAAAATTTAAATTCCTTGGTAAAAACTTACTCACTAAATGCCATATACTATTGTGGTATCATTCAGTAATTTGTTCAGTTTTACTGATTATCTTTTGAATGATACTAGAACAGTATGTCATACATTATTATAGTATCATTTAGTATTTTTGCAGTTTCCCCTAATCGTTTGATAAATTTACTAAAAACAACATGTCATTTTAAACATTATGTATAGGGATTTGTACCTGTTTTTGCAAGATCTCGGGGTTTTATACTGAAAACCATTACCTAGGATTTTTAGTAAGGGGGTGTCAAAATATAAAGTAAAAATATATAAGTGCTACTAGCAGGGATAGAACTCACAACCTCAAGTAGTTTTTGCAAAAACTTAACCACTACACTAAACCTTCAAACTATATCAAGATGTATCAACACTTAAATATATATATATATAAAACCAAATTTTAACCTATATGTACAATGTAATTTTTCGACGAAGGGGTGTCGGTAGCTCCGTCCTTGGATACATTCTGTCCCGATACATCGCATATGAGTGATGTATTCGAGAATAGGAGAGAGAGTGAGGAAAATAGGTATTTTTGTAATTCTTTTCAAAATGGCAGGAAATTTTAGAGAATATGATAAAATAAGTGGTGTATAAGAAACTGCACAAAAAGTACTTTAAGTCATAGTAGTTAATAAATCAAAAAGTATTCAAATAAATTATTGTCAAAGAAGAATGTCATGTGACTGTCCAAATAGTGAGCAAGACAAACAAATTGAAACGAAAAAAGTACCGATAGCGTTGAAGTTGTGTGATTTCATATACAACAAACCATTGCAATGTCATGTAACTTTCATATTGAGACACTATTGGGGATTCCCTTGCCAGTAAGTCCTGTTGCACTCTTGTCACCTGTGGCATTTGGATATAGTAATGTATAAGGCAATTTTACAGGTCCATTTCTGTTCTTCAATATATTGTCATTGTTCCTATCCATTATTCTGTTTTCGATTTCAACCAACTTGTCACTGAATTTCTGCAATGCTTGTCGTGGTTGTCGATCACAAGTCCATTCAGGAGTGTCTCGTTGCCCGAGATAAATCTCATCTGCAGAATGCATAGATAACATCTCTATCAATGAGATGCCCATAAGAGTTTGTAACTGAGCTGTGATTGTCTTTAGGTAGGCGCGTTCATGGTTTGACTCGAGCTCAGCATACTCAGGGGTGCCTCGCTCAGGCATGAATCTTCGACTTACTGTTGGACGATTTGGGAGGTAACCAGCATAAGGATATTGCCCAAAGTTGACAGCTGCATGAAGAGCAGAAGCCACCCATATAATAATTGTACATGTTTCAATGAGTTCAGCTCGTGTCTGCATTTGAGGCCACCATGATTCATCTTTCAAGTCACCGTGACCTTCATTGCGAACTTCCATCCACCAGGACTGGAGTTCAGTGTCGTCACGGATCATGTCATCAGTTGAGTAATAGAAGGAACAGTATTCGTCAACCCAGGCTTCAATTGCTGACCAAATCTCAAGTCCATCAACCGCAAAAGGATAATCCTTTATCAGGAGTCTAAGGCCATTAGGCTGGCTTGAGTCTGGCACTGCAACTCCTCTGAAATTGAAAAGAAAAATGAGAGTGTTTCTTGGACAAAATGGATATGACATTGAGTTTTAAGTCGTTGTAACGACTATGTACTGGCCTACCTTTTAAGTAGATCTGCAGGGAGTGCCTGTTCAGTGAACACCCAATTCTTATAGATGACAGAAGACATTTCCATGGCATACTTGGATGGGAATACGGTCGATTCAAGTATTCCACCTGCATTAATGAGGATCTGCCTAGCCAAACCATTGACGTACAATGTATCACGGAAGTGGGGTTGTAGAAGCTTATAGATTGGATGAACCACACTCAATTGTCTGTTTGCTGCTATAATGAATGGCTCTATCACTNTGACAAATAGATATCCATGTATTATACTTGGTGACCAAATATATACATGTATATACTTAGTCCTCTCTTCTTGTAACAAGTGGGGTAAGAAAAAGACTATAATACCCCTCCTATTTTCGGGTAACTTTCCTTAAATGGACAACCTGACTTCAAAAGAGCATATCTCCCTCACACAAACTCGAAAATTAGCAAACTCAGTGGCGTTGGAAAGAGGACTCACAGATCTATCATTTGATATCTTGTGGGTCTCCTAAATCATCCTATATTAAAGGTTATGGTCGTTTGAAGTTGACCCAAAACTTAAAGGAACCTAGGAATGACTTGAATATGAATTCTCTTTAATTCTTTTTGGAACTCAAGGTGCCACATCTAGTGACCTTAACACTTAAGAAAAAATTAAATTCCCTAGTAAAAACTTACTCACTAAATGCCATATACTATTGTGGTATCATTCAGTAATTTGTTCAGTTTTACTGATTATCTTTTGAATGATACTAGAACAGTATGTCATACATTATTATAGTATCATTTAGTATTTTTGCAGTTTCCCCTAATCGTTTGATAAATTTACTGAAAACAACATGTCATTTTAAACATTATGTATAGGGATTTGTACCTGTCTTTACAAGATCTCGGGGTTTTATACTGAAAACCATTACCTAGGATTTTTAGTAAGGGGGTGTCAAAATATAAAGTAAAAATATATAAGTGCTACTAGCAGGGATAGAACTCACAACCTCAAGTAGTTTTTGCAAAAACTTAACCACTACACTAAACCTTCAAACTATATCAAGATGTATCAACACTTAAATATATATATATATAAAACCAAATTTTAACCTATATGTACAATGTAATTTTTCGACGAAGGGGTGTCGGTAGCTCCGTCCTTGGATACATTCTGTCCCGATACATCGCATATGAGTGATGTATTCGAGAATAGGAGAGAGAGTGAGGAAAATAGGTATTTTTGTAATTCTTTTCAAAATGGCAGGAAATTTTAGAGAATATGATAAAATAAGTGGTGTATAAGAAACTGCACAAAAAGTACTTTAAGTCATAGTAGTTAATAAATCAAAAAGTATTCAAATAAATTATTGTCAAAGAAGAATGTCATGTGACTGTCCAAATAGTGAGCAAGACAAACAAATTGAAACGAAAAAAGTACCGATAGCGTTGAAGTTGTGTGATTTCATATACAACAAACCATTGCAATGTCATGTAACTTTCATATTGAGACACTATTGGGGATTCCCTTGCCAGTAAGTCCTGTTGCACTCTTGTCACCTGTGGCATTTGGATATAGTAATGTATAAGGCAATTTTACAGGTCCATTTCTGTTCTTCAATATATTGTCATTGTTCCTATCCATTATTCTGTTTTCGATTTCAACCAACTTGTCACTGAATTTCTGCAATGCTTGTCGTGGTTGTCGATCACAAGTCCATTCAGGAGTGTCTCGTTGCCCGAGATAAATCTCATCTGCAGAATGCATAGATAACATCTCTATCAATGAGATGCCCATAAGAGTTTGTAACTGAGCTGTGATTGTCTTTAGGTAGGCGCGTTCATGGTTTGACTCGAGCTCAGCATACTCAGGGGTGCCTCGCTCAGGCATGAATCTTCGACTTACTGTTGGACGATTTGGGAGGTAACCAGCATAAGGATATTGCCCAAAGTTGACAGCTGCATGAAGAGCAGAAGCCACCCATATAATAATTGTACATGTTTCGATGAGTTCAGCTCGTGTCTGCATTTGAGGCCACCATGATTCATCTTTCAAGTCACCGTGACCTTCATTGCGAACTTCCATCCACCAGGACTGGAGTTCAGTGTCGTCACGGATCATGTCATCAGTTGAGTAATAGAAGGAACAGTATTCGTCAACCCAGGCTTCGATTGCTGACCAAATCTCAAGTCCATCAACCGCGAAAGGATAATCCTTTATCAGGAGTCTAAGGCCATTAGGCTGGCTTGAGTCTGGCACTGCAACTCCTCTGAAATTGAAAACAGAAAAAATCAGCGTTTCTTGAACAAGATGGATATGACATTGAGTTTTAAGTCGTTGTAACGACTATGTACTGGCCAACCTTTTAAGTAGATCTGCAGGGAGTGCCTGTTCAGTGAACACCCAATTCTTATAGATGACAGAAGACATTTCCATGGCATACTTGGATGGGAATACGGTCGATTCAAGTATTCCACCTGCATTAATGAGGATCTGCCTAGCCAAACCATTGACGTACAATGTATCACGGAAGTGGGGTTGTAGAAGCTTATAGATTGGATGAACCACACTCAATTGTCTGTTTGCTGCTATAATGAATGGTTCTATCACTGCATGTGTGTTCAGCCTGGAAGCAAAAAGTAGAAAAATTAGTAGTCACTTCAAGAGGTAACATGCATCTAAATTCAACAATTTTAAGTCGCGCACCAGTGACTGATGAGCTGATGATATCCAGAGTCATTTACAGCAACATAAGCTTTGGCCAGATGCCAGACATAGCCTTCGACGCTCTCATCATTACTTGGGCTAAATACTTGACTGGTGGAACCATGTTTATCTCCTTGTGGATGTGGTAAGCTCAGTTCAATTGCAAGTGGCTTCAATGTTCCATCGTCTTGGAGTAAAAGGATGGTCCGACTAGCATAGATCTTTGTGGTTGTTGAGTTAATCCGAGTAATATAAGGCATAAGTAAGTCATGATAATTTAAGATGAATAGCCTGTCATTCTTTATTGCCTGTGTCCACAAAAGATAAACACGTAAATATATAACATCTAATATACTAGAGACAGATGATAAGTGTTCCGATACAAAGAATGCTTTCGTTTTCTCTTCCTTTATATACGATAATCACTAGAGAAAGATAAAAAAGAGCATTACATCATCCACAGTTAGTCCATCCATGTATTTCTCAATCTGCTCCCTTGTTATTTTACTGGTGTGGTTGCCATATACTTCAGGATTTAGCTTGCTTGTGGGTGGAAATTCCTGATAAGAATTTAGTCTTTTAGTACTTATCATTCAGAGTGAAAGATTTACAATACATAAACAAACACTCAAACTTGTCTTCATCTGGCAAGTAAGCACTCCAACTCGTCTCTACTGTGTCTCATGGACACCCGATATTGACATGACACATAAATTTTAGAGGTGTCTAGATGATCATTTTGTAAGTTGCAGTATTCAACCGACACAATTGAGATGAGTTGAGGTTTCTGGATGTGCATACTCAAAGTTGGAGTATTTACTTGTCAACTGTGGCAACGTTTGTGCGTCTGTTTATGTGTGATGCCAAAAAATAAAGATTTGTGTATGATATTTACCTGTAGACGCTGGATAATCACAGGGTTAACGCCAGCCAGCATTTCACGTCCAAACTCTTCATCTGACCTCCATGCTGAGTTATCTTCTGTAGTTTTCTCAAAAAGGTTCACAATTAGTACCTATCTTTTCACCTTAGCAAGTACTCAGAAGCTAAACATAGTTGTGGAGACATAGAGAGGGAAGACATAGGTACCTTCAATTACATGAGGAATTGGATATTTATGAAATTGCCCTTTGAGTATTTTCCATGGCAGACATTCCCTGGACCTTTCCTCATCACTATCTTTATAGAATTCTAGTACACGTTCGAAGCTTTTGAACTCGTTGAAAGGTCTAGCTAACACAGACGCGGTCTCTGGGATTACAACCCTAATTATTGATGTGGCACTATATGTAAGGAAATCATTAAACTTCACATGGTTGAAAAGTTCATCTCGCGGAACATAAATGTTCAAACTCAGACGTGGCAACCGTTTCTCTAAGCTAGAATCTGCAACAACAAGCTTAACTCTATTTACCTTATTCTTTTGGTAGTTCTATGCCAAGTATAAATATGATTGACATTATGTGTTTGTGACCTTACCTCTTTTAGTTGGTGGACGACTTGTTCTGCCTCTACGAGGGTATGGATAATCCTTAGATCGACCAAGCACAGGTCGATCATATCCTAAATCATTGTAGACAGCATAGTCATAAACTCTGTCCCATTCCTTGAGCATACCAGAACCTGTACCTCGAAGATTAACGAGCTCCTCATTTCTGTATGCCACAAGTGGTTCTGGTGTGTTGCATGGCAGGTATGTCTAATAACAACAAAAGTTCAGAAATTTGAATTTATGCCCTTTACATGTTAGCTTGGTTAAGAATATCGATACCTTGTTGCTGAAAAACACTCGATCATAGTTGTAACGATGTGGAGGATACACCCACGAATTGCAGACAAAATGAACTTCACCATCTCCAGGAACATCATGTAAAGTGAGAGTCTTCAGGTAAAACTGGCTGTGATGATTGTTCTTTACAATGAAAGCACCAGGAACTCCTAATGACTCATCCCAGTCAAATGTAATATTGAATGCTGCTTCTTCCACTGATATCCAAGTCTTGGAGGATGCCCATTCCAAAATTGCTGGCTTTCCCAACTTACCTTTTGATCCATTTTCTACATAATAACATATATATTATATATGCAGGACTATAGGTGATTTGTCGAGACTTCTGAGTTACTCTTTCCATTTCAAAATAAGTGGTGTTTTTAGCTTGGGCGCACCCCTTGAGGAAAGTACTCATTTCTACTAGAAATATGGTGTACTTTTACTAACCTACCCTTCATAAATACCTTGAAAAAGATGTAACTCTTTAGTAGTTTCTTGGTTATGTAAAACTTTCTTTATTTAAATAAGGGTAAAATTAGAAGAACATCATTAATGTCTTTTTAATTATGTAAAACACCACTTATTTTGAAATGGAGGGAGAAGCAATTGAGTTAATCAATGATTCTTTCAAATATATAAGGGTGTATCCAAGGAGTCAATAAAGTGCGTTGAGAACCATGAAGTCTCAGGTTCACATCCTAACAGAGGCAAAAACAGTATAGATGATTTTCTTCCCATCTATCCAAGCTTTAATATACAGAGTTACTTAGTATCTATACTAGTGGAACGTAACATGTATCTCCTAGAATTAGTCGAGGTGCAAACAAGTTGGTCCAGACGTCACAGTTATCATGTTATACTAAAAACTTCAGCTCTATTTGGCGTAAGGACTAACCAGGCATACAGAATTCAGGATTTACACAGAGTTTTCTCACTCTGCATTCTTGCCACTATATAAAACAACTAACAAGTTTTCTTGTATCTCTTCATAATAAAATCAGAAGAAAATGTAATTACCAGGATCAGCATGTTCAGCACTAACGAGCTGTATGGTAACGCGTTTACCAAAGAGCTCGTGCATTCGATCAAGGAAGGCACAACCAGCATCCTTAAAGTTCAAAACATTCTTCTTCATCAATACAACTGTTCCCTTGATCTTAATGGTACCGCTTTCTACTGGAACATCGCGCTGTTTACCGCAAACTGTTTCCAGCAATTTCTCCAGTATCTCTGCACAACCCATTGAGCAAAATGGACAAAATGCTAAATAGATGTTTTGAGTTGAAATGATGAAAGGATATGAACTTTTGTTGAGGCAAACAACAATAGTTCTAGACTTGTGTCCTTTTATAATCCATGTTGTTTAAACTTTTCAAAAATATTGACGTAAAAAATAGTATATTTTTTTAAAGAGTCTGAGCAACATAGATAGAGTACTTGTATATATTATTAGATTACTTCACCACTTGGATCAATTGAGGCAACCACGATTGTCTTAAGAAATTGTCAATAGTCTTACCTGGGAGAAGTTGACTGGATATCTCAATTGGGCATTAAAAAATAAATAATACCATCATACAACATAAAATATTATCACATTGACTTGTCAAACCTTGTTTGGATGACTGTTACCAATGGTATTACGATACAATGTTTGTTTTGATTGTTACCTAACTTTCTATTATGTAACAATTAATTTGGTGTGATCATATCGTTATTACTCATTTTGCCTTTGCCTCTTATTATATAAGGCATAATACATAAATATACTCTTTAACTTGGTCTTAGCTCACATTTATATCCTCCAATTATGGGTGTATACAAGTAGACATTTAAAGTTGTATAAAGTTGAACAACTAGGCACACGCGTCCGACATGACATCCTCCTACATATATTATGTCACATAGGACTCATGTATCTACTTGTTGAACTTCATACAAGTTTAGGTGTCTATTTGTGCATAGTCAAAGTTGGAGGGCATAAATGTGAAATGAGGTCAAGTTAAAAAGCAAATTTATGTATTATATTTTATCGTCTACCCCAACTTTGTTGTAGCAACTCGACCTCACATTCCACTTTTCTTTAATTAGGTTTATTCCTAATGTGTAACATTACACAACAATGAAAAATGATACAATCTATCCAAGCGTTGTATTTATTAAAATAATACAATATAATAAATGTAATATGATACATTATAAAATTATAGTACATAACAAGTGCTCTTCTTTTCCAATGAAGACTTGTCAACAGAATATAATGTTTTTAAACTATTCCCATCATTAGCAAACAATCAAGATCCGGTTAACAAGCCGTTTGATCAGATTTAATTAAATATTCCACAAGTAACTCACATTAAATATTAGCATATGTAAATACTAATTAATTGGGACAGAGAAGTTGTGGCAAGTGTGTTAAAATTAATGAAGATCTCGAATGATTTTTCTCCTCTTGCTAGAAAACATTATCTTGTAATTAAATATCAGAAAACAATTTTCTCATGGAAAATAAAAATACTTATGTCATATTAAAATACCATAAAATGATTTCCTCCGAAAAAAATTAGCAAGAATCTATTTTTCATCCTGTATTTTCTCATTGAGTTGTTCCGATCGAAAAATGAGAAGAGAAAATCAGTTTCTATAGCACAAATTTCACACTAATTTACGATCGAAAAAACCTTTATTGCAAGGCACAATGATTCTTATTTCAGGTGGGTATATAGTTGATGTGAGGTGACTGTCGGACATTCGGACTGCGTCCTTACACTTTATATTCATAATATTCTCTTTGACAAATATTATATGCGCTTTGAGCTGTTTTTTAATTATTATAATAATTTTTAGACTTCTCTTGTTGATATAATATCTATATATATATATATATATATGTTATATGAAATTGTTGAGACATAAATGCACGATTGTACTGGTACCGAATTCATTTGAACTCAAATTAGTACTATATGTTAATACCACAAATAAAAAAGGCAGCTTGATGTGTAAAATATCTCGAAGAAAGGGCTGCATCCCAAAGGGGTATTATCTAGGTGGGCTGCACTGTATGGGGATTGGGGATGTTATGTAGGCAGTGGTTGATTTTATAGTTCGAAGACATGACCTGTAAGCGATAAGTCTGTACGCAGATAACTTTACTGTTGCTCAAAGATTCTCCTTCATGTTACTCTCACATGATCACAAACATATATAAAACTCTCCAATGCCTGATAAAATTAATGAGAGACAATTTCAATCAATACTTTCAATCTCTTTGCCATACCATCTTTTAAAAAGCAACAGGGGTATCAAGAGTCTCATTAGCTTTACAGAATCTGTGAGTTCTTCTTCGAGTCTTCATTGATCTTAATGGATCTGTTCATTGAAGAACAACTATTTTCAATCCATTTTAACTCGTTAATGCGCAATATTATCAACCAATACCAGATTTAGCTTATGTGCTTGTAGCTGCATTCCATATATAGGATCATTATGCAGAAACCATTAAATCAGTTATAGTTACAGAAAAAATAGGAAAAAGCTAATACTGATGTGATGTGTTTAGACAGATACAAGGATGCAGTACTGCATTTTCCCTTCTTGGGCTCAGTCATGAAGCCATTGAACTCCACCTCCTTTAATCCAAGCAGAAACACACATAACAATGATGGAATTTGGCTAAACAAATATTAACATAAAAGTATGGATATACACACTATATGTTGCCAATAAGGCTATTATATTCGTGCTGTAGAAAACGTCAAATTGAGACACTATTGGGAATTCCTTTACCAGTAAGTCCACTTTCACTGTTGTCACCTGAGGCATTAGGGTATAGCAACATATATGGCACCTTAACTGGTCCGTTGCGATTCTTCCATCTGCTGTCATTGTTCCTTTCCACTATTCTGTTCTCAACGTCTACTAATCTGTCGTGGAATCTTTGAAATGACTCTCGTGGTTCAACATCTGAAGTCCACTCTGGATTTTCTCTCTGTCCCAGATATATCTCGTCTGAAGCATGTCGTGACAATATTTCTATTAATGAAACACCTAGCAGAGTTTGGAACTGGGCTGTGATTGTCTTTAGGTAGGCAACGTCAGGATTAGATTCAAGTTCAGCATACTCAGGGGTGCCTGGCTCAGGCATGAAGCGACGGCTTACTGTTGGGCGATTTGGGAGGTAACCAGCATAAGGATACTGCCCGAAGTTGACAGCTGCATGAAGAGCAGAAGCCACCCATATGATAATTGTGCATGCTTCGATGAGTTCAGCTCGTGTCTGCATTTGAGGCCACCATGGTTCATCTTTCAAGTCACCGTGACCTTCATTGCGAACTTCCATCCACCATGACTGGAGTTCAGTGTCATCACAGATCATGTCATCTGTTGAGTAATAGAATGAACAGTAGTCGTCAACCCAGGCTTCGATTGCTGCCCAAACCTCAAGCCCATCTACAGCAAAAGGATAATCCTCAATTAGAAGTTTAAGGCCATAGGGCTGGCTCGAGTCTGGCACTGCTACTCCTCTGCGATAAAGAAAGTGGGGTGTTAGATTTTGGATAAGATTGATACTGCGATGGAGTTTATAAATCGAAGCTTTGGACAAACCTCTTAAGAAGATCAGCAGGAAGTCCTTGCTCGGTGAACACCCAGTTTTTATAGACAATAGATGACATTTCCATGGCATATTTCCCTGGAAAAACTGTCAGCTCAAGTATTCCACCTGCATTGATGAGTATCTGCCGAGCCAAAGCATTTATATACATGGTATCACGGAAATGAGGTTGTAAAAGCTTGAATATTGGATGAAGTACGCTCAAATGTCTATTTGTAGCAATCACAAATGGCTCTATTGTTGCATGAGTATTTAACCTGCAAGTTGAGTTGATGTTAATGAACTAAACTTAATTGGAATACACGAAATATTTACATCATTGCATCTACTTTTCTAAGAAGTTTACCAATGACTGATAAGCTGATGATAGCCAGAATCATTTACAGCGGCATAAGCTTTGGCCAGCTGCCAGACAGTGCCTTCAACACCCTCGTTGGCTGGTGTAAATACAAGGCTGGTGGCACCATGTTTATCTCCTTGTGGATGAGGTAAGCTCAACTCAATTGCAAGTGGCCTCAACGTTCCATTATCTTGAAGAAAAAGGAGAGTCCGACTGGCATAAGTCTTCGTTTTTGTTGTATTAATCCGTCTTAGGTAAGGCAACAATGCATCATGATGGTCTAAAATGAACAGCCTATTACACTCAATAGCCTGCACCCACAAGTTTAGATAATCATTCTTAGACAAAAGTCAAGTTGTTTTAGGAAATAAAGAAAGCCTTAGTCATATTTTCCCAAGGCTTCTTCGGTATATTTAAGGACAAGAGGAAAATAGGTCAGGAATTTACTTCATCTACAGTTAGTCCATCCATGTTTTTCTCTATGTGCTCCCTTTTGATTGAACTGGTCTGATTACCATATACTTCAGGATCCAACTTGCTAGCTGGGGGAAACTTCTGATAAGCATTTAATGGGTTAGAAACATGCATGAGAGCAAAAATCATTAAACCCAACTAGTACAGAAAATCTTGTTTGTTACCTGAAGACGTCGAATGATAACAGGGTTGACTCCAGCTAGCATTTCCCGTCCAAACTCTTCATCTGTCCTCCAGGCAGACCTATCAACTGCAGTAATTTTAAAAAGATGCTTACAATTAGTTATCAATTTATGATGCAAGATCTAACATCTCAGGAAGTATCTATTAAGCTTGAGAGCCCTTTGGTACCTTTAATTACATCAGGCATCGGAAATTTGAGAAATGGTTCACCATCGGAGCGGACTAGTTCTTTGAGCATCTCCCATGGGATGCATTGCCTGAGTTTTTTTAAATGATGGTCAGGCAGCTTAATCCCACCTTCATAAAGCTTGAGTACGTCTTCAAAGCTATCAAACTCGTTGATAGTTTTGTCAAATAAAGCAACAATCTCAGGAACGAGGACCTGACCCAAAGATTTAACAGCATATGCAAGGAAATCTGAAAGCTTCACAGGAGTGAAACGCTCATCTCGTGGAACATAAATGTCCAAACCTAAAGGTGGCAACCGGCTCTCTGACATAGGATCTGCAAAGCCAATAGGAATAACAGCTGCTTATTATCCATAGTACTTCATTGGTCTTGAATTCATTTCATTCTAATAAAGTTTCTACAGCAATGCAAATCATAAGTCATAACCTTGTAATATGATGACTTCAATTTTATATGTGATCTAACCTGTTTTAGTTGCTCGACGGCTTGTCCTGCCTCTACGAGGATATGGATATTCCTTCGACCCACCAAGCACAGGTCGAACATAGTCTGGCCCCTTATCTGGAAATCCAAGATCATTGTAGAATGCATAATCATACACTCTGTCCCACTCCTTGAGCTTGCCTGAACCACTTCCACGAAGACTAAGAAGCTCTTGTTCCCTGTATGGTCTGAGGGGCTCCGGTGTGTTGCTAGGCAGGTATGTCTGGAAAACCAGAAAATTTTGATTTCAGCATATGTTATCATATTGTGAACCTATCAACTGTATTACAGTTGTTTGTTTATCATTTCAAGAAAAACTCCCAAGTTTCTAGATGTCAATATGTAGCTTTCCTATCAAAGCTTAGAAATGGCTGTTCATTTATCATTATATAGTTTGTTAAGGAATTTTCATAACTTCTGTCTATTTAGAACAAATAATTAACCTTTTAGGCTCTAAAAGAGGACCCAAAGAGAACGCCCCAACAAATTATACATGTAAATATCACGAAGTTTTATCAGTATATCTGGTTGTTGCTAACAAACATAAGTCCAACAGTGAGGTATGAACCTCAATGCTGCTTCTGATTTTCAATTGCTAACTAGGTTACTTTTTTTTATTTAACTGGCCACTAGTATTTCTAGTTTAATGCTAGAGATACCTTGTTTGCAAAAAACACGCGGTCATATTTGTAGCGGTGTGCTGGATACACCCATGAATTACACACAAAATGAAGTTCACCATGTCCAGGAACATCTTCTAAAACGACTGTCCTAAGGTAAAACTGGCTGTGGTGGTTATTCTTGATTATGAAAGCTCCAGGCACTCCCATGGACTCATCCCAGTCAAATGTCACATTAAATGTAGCATCTCCCGCTGATATTGACGTCAATGTGGAAATCCATTTTTCCAGGAATGCTGGTTTTCCCAACTTCCCTGTACATCCATTTCCTACAAAAATTAAACATAGCAGTATGCTTAAAGGTGTTTGTATTAAACAAACAAACTTCCTTTTTTTTTTTTCTTGTACATCCTTCTACCATTCAACATGACATTAGTGTGATATCAAGCAATCCTTTTTTTCAAGTCTTGCGATCATCCAAAACAAAATAATATTTTCATGTACTTGATCTAAGAAAAAGAATCGCATGTGAAAGGGCATGTTGTAGGCATAAATAAATAGTGTACCCTCTCTAGTAGTTCAAGTTTTAAATGAGATAGTTACACAATTCAACAACAATAAAATTGGGAGGAAAGATCAGGAAAACAACAGGTCAGACACACTCAAAAATTGGACTAGGATCAACTTATAACTTGAATTATCTTTACTCAAGTTTAAGGAAGTAAACACACGAAAAGCCAAGAGGTTCAACGTCTACTATATACATAAAAAATAACATTCACACGTAATTTTTCAGCGAAGGGGTTAAAAGGCTATACCAGATTCTGCATGGTCTGCACTGATGAGCTGCAAAGAAACACCTTTGCCAATGACTTCATGAAATCGATCGAGAAGAGAAGCACCAACATCCGTCAAGTCCAAGACATTCTTCTTCATCAACACAACTGTCCCTCTAACCTTTTTTCCATTGATATGAATATTGTTGCAGTTATTCTCATCTATAGTATCAATATTGTTCTTGCCACAAACCACTCCAAGCCATTTCTCCAACATCTCTCTATAACATGGTGAAAAAAAACCCATTAAGCAAAATTTGAAAGTCAGTAGAAAATCTTTATTTTTTTTGAGTTTAAATGAAGAGATGAATATAAATATGAGTATTTATAAAGCAAGGTATCACCTTACTTCCAACTAGAGTAACTGTAGCAATATTAGACTTCTTGACAATATGTATATGTTCACAACTTCTTGACCAAGAATTTGGTAGTCATCTACCTCCAACTTGTACACTTCTTATACTAATCACACATGGAACTATTGGGGTATAAAGTTTCAATCTTTATTACTAAAACAAAAGTTTAAAGAACATATTCCATATAGGCAAATCCCATCTGGCATTTTTGATTAAAATATTATCATGTTAATCTCACAAATAAGATTTTGACATACCTTTTTCATTCAATAATGTTGAACTAAAAACTAAATTGCCTTTGTGTTCTCATTGTTTCCCACTTCTGATTCACTCACTTATCAGCAGAAACTTTACAACTTGACCTATAGGCCCACTTTTTTTCAAGAAAAGTAGAAGGGCACTACCCACTTGGGTCCCTCTCCCCCCCCCCCACCCCCACCTCAAACCACCCCACCACCCTACTCCATTTCAATGTCTCAGAAAAGGTCACAGGTTAGGTCGTTAAAGGAGTGAACAAATCCCATATAGTGGATACTCTGTTTTAGGGTGGGGGGGGGGGGGGGGGGTACGTGGGTAAAGCAGACATTTTGCTAACCTTTATGTGAAACAAGCAGCTGTCAAGAAAGGGAATGTCATCAATCGAGCGCTGGGGAGGAAATTTCTTAAAGATAGATATAAAAATGATAGTTGACCGGAAGAAAAGTTGGATTCTTGATTTACCGGCGAAGTAAAAGAGTTCCCCGCAGAGGTGGACTAAGGAATTTTGTTGGGCGGTTATGGCAGAGTAGTAAGTATTTTTTCATTTTGATTTGATGTTTCGATTTCGAATTTAAATTTAAGTTTTAAAGTATCTTTGTTAGGAAGTATTTTATTCTCACTACGAGAATTTCCGCCACAAGCTTCATTTAGTCCGACTTCAATAAGGATATGGAATACTCAAAAACAAGGGAAAAAAAAAAGAATTTTGTTCTTTTTAGACTTAAAAGAAAGGTGCACGTGCCACGTGGTGTTGGCTCATTGGAAAATGTGGATTATTCTTTGGGAATATTAAAACTACCCTTCAACAAATTTTTCTTTCCAAATCTACGTGGTAAGTGTTGAACCGCATAAGTTTAATAAAGAATCGAATTTAAGAAGAAAGAAAAGAATTTTGAGATTTGAGGCTTAAAATAAGTAATAGATATTTGTATCATTATAAGTCATTTTATTAAAAATAAAATAATATTTTAAAGTTAAATAATTATTTAATATAAAAACATGTTACTTTTTGGGATTGACAAAAAAAGATAGAGTGATTAAAGTTACCCAACGTGTTATTATTTGGTAATATCATGTGCCCTCATGATATATATTTGCTTACTTTGATGAAATTCTCTCAAGCGTATATTTGTTCATGTACTTTGGTTTGGGTATAAAAAAGAATGCCCGCTAGGAAATATATATATATATATATATATATATATAACATTTATATTGCAAATTAGTGACCCTAAAGAACTTAAATTGATCAAGTTAGGGGCATTAATTAAGGTTTATGAGAATTCAGTATTTTTTGCTAGCTTATACACTAAACAATTATATAAAAAAAAATTGACAATTAATCATTTATTATCGTATAATATTAACTTGGAGTTCAAAAACTTAAGGATTTCACTAATTCTGAAGTATTGCTTTAGTTATCCTTATCCTAAGCCAAAAGCTAAGAATAAGTGAATAACTATGATAGTAATTAATACTAAATAAAGAAGTCGCCCTAATATAAAGAAACAAAGAAATAACTTTTAATTAGGTTCTTAATTTTAAAAGTTGTAGAATTAGTATTGTACTAATGGATTCCTATTTAAATATTGACAAGTCATATCATGTGCTCAATAATAGGCATTTGGCCATAGAATTGTTAGAAATCTACTGAAAATGTTGATCATGACCACGTACAATATAGAATTCTGAAAAATTTAAGGTGTGTTAAAGACACTATCGTTAAACTAACAAAAACTTATTTTAATAGAAATCAGAAAAAATTATCTTGATATTTATTATTATTCTCTTAAGAATGGCAAGCACTAACTATTAGATTAAAGGTAAATAAGGAAATTTAAAGGCTAATTATAAGACAAAGGTCTATTACTAATTTTGCATAGACTATTAGATTAAAGGGAAATAAAGAGGACTAAAGGCTAATTATTAGACAAATGTTTGTTACTATTTTTGCATAGGAATTGTAACAAACAATTGCTACTCAATATTAACAATGGGTGAATAAATTTTCATAATTTTGATAATGGCAAACGATTAAAAATAAAGGTTCATTGATATGTTATTGTGACATATTGATGATTGAATGTAAATATTTCGTAATCAATGATAACACTTTCTTATTGAGATATATTCTCATTTTTCTCTAAAAAGGATTTGTGACTCAATTTGATTATTCAGTTTTTTTTTTTTTAAATAAGTGGTAATTATGAAATGTGAATAAAATTTCAATTTCAGTTTCAACTTATGATTCGAAACCTTAAATTTTTCAAAGAGTGGGATTTTCAATTTCAGCGAGTGATATAATTTTCTAAAATATAAAACTTGACTCATAAATTATTTTGCAAACATAAAAACCCAACATTTTAAGAAAAATGGAAGTTTAAGAACTTCTCTTTCATTTACATAATACCCTCGGGTCCACTTTACTTATCTCCTTAATAAGGGTTTGTTTGGACATAATTTAAAATTAGATATATTTGAAGTTGAAGTTTTATTTGAATATACAATTTCAATGTTACCATTACTTTTTGGAGATAGAGAGGTTATTTTCTGAAAGATTCTCGGCTCGAGTGCAGCAAATCCAAGTGCATAGAAGTAGAGGCGGAGCCAGGACTAAGAATTGGGGGTTCTAAATTTCCTTTAGAACCGTCAATCAATTTTGTTAGGGGTTCACAAAATAATAATATACATATATATTTAATTAATTTGTTAGTACAAATACAAGGTGTGCAGAAAAAATGTTAGGTTCGTCTGAACCCATGAACCCCCACCTAGATCCGCCTCTGCATAGAAGAAGAAAATAGTGTAGAAAACAAAACAACATCAAAACAAATTACACAACTGATGATGACGCAAGATATTAAAAATAAGAATTACAATAATACTATGTGATATCAAGTACCAACTCCAAAGACTACATGCATATGCTTATATAATGATCGACATGGTGCTCTATACTACCATACAACCAAATACATGAAAAGGCTAGTAATATGACAACTCTTAACTACTTACTAACTTTCTACCATATTCGCGACCTCCATACTTTCGTATTGAAGGTCATATCCTCTGTAAGCTGAAGATGTGCAGTATCATATTTAATCACTTATCCACAATACTTCTTCGGCCTACCTCTCCTCGGCCCTCCTATATATACCCAACCTCTCTTACCTGCTCACTAGGACATCTGCACATTACCTTTTCACATGCCCAAATCATCTCAGTCTCCCTTTCACATTTCGTCCACCATGGAGGCTATACCTACTTTGTCCTGGATATCCACATTTTTAATCTTATCACTTTTAAAATTATCGCACATCCATCTTACGTCCTTATTTTCTTAAAATCCTTTAAAAGATTAATATGACTTTCAAAATAGACCAACAACAACAACAACAACATGCCCAGTGAGATCCCACTAGGTGGGGTCTGGGGAGGGTAAATTGTACGCAGACCTTGCCACTACCTCGTAGAGGTAGAGAGGCTGTTTCCGGGAGACCCTCAGCTCAAGAACAACAAATCTAAGAGACAGGAGAAATATATATACAACATACCAGCCAAAACAAACGATAGCGAATAATCAACAAATGATACAGTAACAACAAGAAAGTAATGCGATGCGAGAAACGCAGTAAACAACATAAGGCTAAGTCTACTCCAAACGCTAACAACCCATACCCCTGCAAGGGAAAACAGCACGCTAGCCCTACTAACCTACAACCTTGATACGTGACCTCCACTCCTTCCTATCTAGAGTCATGTCCTCGGTAATGTGAAGCATAGCCAAGTCTTGTCTAATCACCTCCTCCCAATACTTCTTGGGCCTACCTCTACCCCTCCGCGTACCCTCTACCACCATTACCTCGCACCTCCTCACTGGGGCGTCTGCGCTCCGTCTCTTCACATGTCCAAACCATCTCAGTCTCGCTTCCCTCAACTTGTGTTCCACAGAGGCCACTCCCACCTTCTCCCGGATAACCTCATTCCTAATCCTGTCGCTCCTAGTGTGCCCACACATCCATCTCAACATCCTCATCTCCGCAACATGCATTTTATGAACGTGTGCGTTCTTGACTGGCCAACACTCCGCTCCATACAACAAGGCCGGTCTAACTACCACTCTGTAAAACTTACCTTTAAGTTTCGGTGGAATTTTCTTATCACACAATACTCCAGAGGCAAGCCTCCACTTCATCCAAGCAGCCCCAATGCGATGTGTAACATCATCGTCGATGTCACCACTCCCTTGGATTACAGCCCCAAGATACTTAAAACTTTCCTTCTTAGGAATGATTTGTGCGGCAAGTCTCACATCCACATCTGTCTCATCCACCACATTACTGAATTTGCACCCTAAATATTCTGTTTTGGTCCTACTCAACCTGAACCCTTTGGACTCCAGCGTTTGTCTCCATACCTCCACCCTAAGTATTTCACCTACTTCTACTCCTATAGTTTTTCATGAAATTAAATAGATTGATTACAAACTAATTTGTCAGATAAAATTAATAGTATCCAAATCTTTCTTGACCTTTACCACCTAGCATAATTTATTAATTTTAGGGAAAAGAGTCGAAAATATCTTTAAACTATGTGAAAGGAATAAAAATGTCCTCAATTTATAGTTTGGCTCAAAATGCCCTTACCGTCAATACTTTGGCTCAAAAATGTCCTTGTAGTCAATACTTTGGTCCAGAAATACCTCTATAGTTACTAAATGGGTCAAAAATGTCTTTTTTCGAATAAATATATTATTTTTTTCTTTTAAAACACATCTTCTTCCTAATTAAAATATTATTAAAGAACACTATTCGTATTTTCTTTCTTCTAAAATCACTTTAACAAATAAAAATGTAGGAAATATTATTTTTTTTCTTCTTAATCTCATTTTATCAATTAAAATAGAATAATTTCATGTACCCTTTGACATCTAATATATGCCATATATATAAGATCGTAGTATGTCCATAATTAATTTATATTTATATAACGATAAAAAGATAATGATAATAAAATAAGAAATATTTTCATTTTTTATTTTTTTCCTGAATTGAAATAAGATAAACATTTGCTTTTTTTTTTTTAAAATATTAATTGAAAAAGAATGTGTCAAAAAGAAATAATAATATATTTATTAGGAAAATGAGCATTTTTGACCCACTAAATAACAATAAGGGCATTTTTGAACCAAAGTATTGACGGCAAAGGCATTTTTGGACCAAACTACAAACGGAGGGTATTTTTGTTCCTTTCACATAGTTTAAGGCTATTTTTTAACCAAAATATTGACGGTAAAGACATTTTTTAAATCAATCTATAAACGAATGACATTTTTATTTCTTTTACATAGTTTAAGGACATTTTTTACTTTTTCTCCTTAATTTTATATGGAAAGTACACGTCTTTTTCCGGTCTTTCCTATTAGTAACATCTTTTATATAATTATTATAAAGCCCTTGTTGTTTAAGTTTTATTTTTTTTGGGCGGGGGAGGTGGACGGACCCACATAGAGAGTTAAATTTACTGTATTATTTCTAAATTTTCTTTGTTTTTATCATTTCTTTGTATAATAAAGTAATATTAAATATTATTTCCTATCTTTTTAATTTTAACTTGAGATAAACTTTAAAGAAATAAGAAATTTAAGTTAATTTTTTAGTATTTTAATTATGATAGTGGTTAGTACCAAGAAGAAGTCACCTCAATATTAAGAAGCAAGGAAATAGCCTTTAATTAGGTTCTTACTTTAAAAAGTTGTACTATAAGTAATCACTATTAGACATTAGTAGTCACTGATTGAAACAATTAACAATTTAAATAATAAAATTCAAACTAACCAAACTTTTGGTCAAATATTGCAATTTAACGCAATTTAATAATTAAATCTCTTGATGGTCTCCTGTTAATTTTGTAGATTAAAAAATGAAGACCGACCAAACTTTGGTCTAAAAGAGTCCTATTTAATTATTGACAAGTCATATATATATACACTCTTCGTTCTTAGTTTATTTGTCATGATTTTTTTTTACACGTTTTTAAAAAAAATATTAGTTGGGAAGATTTTTTTTAAAATTATTTTACTCTTTACTGTTATTTGAATAATTATAACACTGCTTATAATTGAGGTATTTATAGTCCAGAAAAACAATTACTATTAAGGATTATACTGTTTTGTAGTATTGCTTTATCTCTAAAAATGTCTTTAATTCTTTCGTATATTAGTTGTCTACTTTTAGATATATTTTTTAAAAAAAAAAAACATAAATAAAAGGGTGATTTTGTTAATTTTATGACTAAAAGAAACTTTTTTTTGAACCTTTACAAATTTGTTTACACTTTCAAAAAGGATTACGTAATTTCTAAGAGTTAAATAGGGAAAATGTATCTAATTCTATCTTGGTTTTGTAAATTGACAAGTACTCTCTTCGTTCACTTTTACTTTTCTATTATTTCAAAAATAGATTTTCATTGTCATTTAACATATCAAGGGAAATAATTATTTTTTTTCATCTTTTTATCCTAAATATTAATTATTTATTTCTTAAATTATTTTTGAAGACCTACTACTAATTAATAGCGTATTATGAAAAAAAAAAAAGCATAGCAATTATCATTTCTTAAGAAAGTGCAAATACAAGTGAACAGAGGATATAATTTGAGATAATTATTTTTAAAATATGAACAATTTATATAAAACGGATGAAGTAAAATAAATGTTTTAGTGTGTGAAAAAAAAGCAAGCATGATGTCGAATAGTTTATTTCATTATGAAACTATTATCACATTTAAAAAGTCTGCATTTCAAGACTTACCTATTTCATCAATTAATCTTTAGAGTAACTCAAAATTTTAAAAAACACAAATCATGTTTTATCTCATTACTTTTCAGAAAAAATTAGTGCATATGATATAAATAAAGGCCCACATCGATATGATTAAAGTGTGAAACGTGAAAAACGTATGTTATGGGTTATAGTGGCAAGGCGAAGTCAAGTGAGGGTTCGGAGTTCGGACGAGTCCAGTAATTTTTTCGTAGATTTTGTATTTATATTAAAAAATTATATATATATATTAACTTGTGAAACCTTTAATAAAATTGATCGATGGCTCAATTGGTAAGGAAGTGATTGTGAAAAAGCTTTTCATGTTCGAGTTGTGCGTTCAATCCCCACTGTCAATTATATATATATATATATATATATATATATATTACATTAACAAAATATTAGGAAAAACATCATTCTTTGATAAAAGTTAATAACTTAAGATATTTGAATTATAAATAAATATTTTAAGTTTGATAAAAATAAAATGGAACTACATAGATTACATATATAAATTATAGTAATAAAAATAATTGTTAGAAAAAAAATATAGTATTCATTTTTTGAAAGAAAAAAAATCAACACAAATTAATCTTAAAGAAATTAATAAAACATCTTTATGTTCCATAATGTGTTTGTCCATGTTCCCTTTTCTACAATAAATAATGAACATGATAAATTCAAAAGATTTTGAACAAATTTATAAAGGTATTATTGTTCGATTTCAACAACACATATTTATTAAGTTAGTTTGCACTTTAATGAAAAAAAAAATTTACAATAAATTTTATCAATTCTTGATAAACAAGCATCATGAACAAAAATTAAAAGTTAAGGAAATAATTTGGATAACTAAAGTTGGAGGATGAGAGATGCTTGAATTTCATTTTTTTTATGAGAAAAAAAAATGGAGCACAATTTTTTTTCGAAAAAAAAAAAAGTGTCTTTAAAAGAGTGAACGAGAATAAGACTGTCGCAGATCTGATTCATTCTGACCTTGTCAAATCCATTAATAGAATTTTCAATTAAAAAAAATAAATGCACTTAATGACCTAAAGTATGAACCATTCAGATTCAAACTCCATTAAGTGCAAACAAGTGAGGCCCAAGTTTCTCTTCTTTTTTTTAAAAAAAAAAAAGAAGCATGTTGTCATATGTGGAGTCGTGGGACTGCTTCACTACTTGGTCTCGGATTTGAGCCCTGAATATAAAAAAAATCTTGTTGGGAGTGTTACCCTCAATTGGGCCCTGGCTCCGCCTTTACTGGTGGAGTGGTGAGACTGCTTCACTTGGTCTCGCATTTGAGCCCTAGATATGAAAAAATCTTGTTGGGAGCGTTATCCTCAAATGGGCCCTATAGTACGTGATCTGAATTTATTTAGGGCTCCAATACGGGCTCCAAACATCGAATGAAAAAACAAACAAAAAAAACATATATATACTATTCTATAAATCCTTTAATTTTAATTAGGTGTTGTTATAACATCTTCTTCACATATATTTCTTATGCTTTTAACACTGTGAATCAATATTACCCAATTATTATTTCGTTTTATTGGTTTATAATATATTACTATAATGATGATATGGAAATCTTAGCTAGACTTGTTATATATGAAATGTGAAAAAAGAGTCATAAGCAATGGCTGCATGCCACTAAGTGCTTAACAATATTATCTCTTCTAATAGTAATATATAAAGCCTAGTTAATTTTTATGTGCTAGTAATCGTAAAGAACACTACGCAACTTCTGAAAATGAACATTGAATCAACTTGTTGATTAATTAGTCATAACTTATGACTCATTAGGTTCAATAATAACATTATGAAAATCCTAATAAACATCAGCAACTACATGTGTATAACTTAAATTCTTAAAGGATACTCGAAAACTCCCATCAAGACTATAAGGTTCAACGATTATCTTTTTCATCAAAAAAAATGGAAAAATAAAAATAGAAAAGGAAGCAAAAGGCAATATTCCTTCTTGCATACATAGTATTAATTAACTTTAAAAATTGGAATTACTTAGCTTTTGAACTGAAAAAAGAATATAATAGACAGAATCTTCTTTAATTTCTTGTTTAAACAGATAAGCCAGATTCCATAGTGTTTTTGTATTTTTTCATTTGGAATTTCACTTTTTTCTATATATTCCCCAACATGCACCCCCTACTTATTATATTTATTAAAAAAATTATATTTGATTCCTTTGTAAAAATAATCAACTTTTATAAAGATAAGAGTGCTAATGAAGTTATATTATGCATTATGTATGAGTATCAATTTTGACATGCACAATTAATTTAGACAAATAATTAGTAAAAAGGAAGGATTAATTAGTACACTTTTACATCAAGAAGTTTCGAAGAAAAATTGTGTATGATATTTTAGATAAATCTAATAATAAATAGGAAGAGAAAAGTAAAGTATTTGTATATAAAATAGAATATAATTAAGTTTGTACGGTTATGCAGACTACTGACTTTATTAACATAGCTTAAGAACAAATCCTTAAAATTTAGGGGAACTTTCGTAAATAGCTATTATAATAAATTTAATTATGCTTCATAGATATAGTTTTCATATTTACAGAGAGCGTTAAGTCTATATTAGATGAATAATTATCGTGTTTTGCTGGAATAATTATTAAAATACATTTTAAATTATATATATTGTGATATACATACAACGATAACGACATATTTTGAAAGATATTCTTTCGTCTAAGTAGAATGAAAGTAACAACATTTGATAACACCTAAGTTTAATCATATTAAATTATTTAGTTTGTACTTTACCAGGGTACCTCCCCCGCCCCCGCACGCCACACACACACACGTTATACCAATTACCAACTAGTGACAATCTTTAAATAAATCCAAGTATATACAATTATATTCTATATAATATAGTGTTAAATTGCTAGTTGGTGCATGCAAAGCAAATTAAAGTATCCTTTTATCAAGATCAAGGTTGTATCTATATTTGCTTTAGCCTTTAAGAGTGATCGAAAACTAGTTTACTAATAAGAAGAAATTCTAAATAGATGTCCATCCAACCATTTAAATTAAAAATAACTGATGAATGTATAAAAAAAATTATAAGCTATACATAATATGTGTATAATCAATGTATTATCTATGTAAATTAGCTAGAAAAATTAACAATAAATTTAATCAGATAGTTGACAAGTTGTGATCTTCACACAAATAACCGGACAAATTTATTGTTTATTTTTATAAAATTAGTATACATAAATTATACATATCATACAAATGTAATACACGAATGATATATGTATTACATACACATCCATCAATTGTTTTTAGTTTAATTATTTGGATGATCGGCTATTTAAGTTATTTCTCTTAGCTTAGAGTCGTCTTTTAGTCTAACTCATCTCAATTTATGAATCTTTAGATGTTTCTAAGGCCCATACCAGTCATTTTATGAGGCTAACGTTTGGGCTCATAAAATTTGGAGGTCTGGACTTAACCAGAAGACATTTTTTTATCCATAAACCTTGGGCTATGCATTAAGGACTATGGATTATTGTAATTTGTGTGAATAAGAAATTGCTTTAAGGATTTGTACACACCCCTTTTAAAAAGGGTTACTTACCGGTATGTATAGGTAACAAAAAATAATTTTCAACAAAATAGTTATAAGTAGAGATAATGTATTGGTATGTACATATAAATGTATTGATATTGTATAAATAATGTATAAATGATGTATATTTATGCATCAGAGATGTATATCTATATACAATGTTGATACAATAAAGTATACATTATCGAACAATTTTTTTTCAATCTTGACCAACTCAAATCTCCTCTAAATAGTCCCAAAATTAGATATGAGCTCCTAGACTCAATATTTCGAGTTTTCTTACATGTTATTCATTTGAAATGATTCACGTTTGTGGCACAATAATTTTTAAAATCAAGCTTTGAACATGAAAGAAGAAGAAGGTGAAGGAGTACATTAATGGACTATTTAGTCAGTATTTTAGAAAATGCTGGCTTTTTAAATTTCTCATGATGCATGTAATGAAATTGAGTACTATACTTTTTTTTTAGGCGTGCACAAAGGAAATTCCTTTCTTGCCCAATACAACATTGAATATAAAAAAAATACTGTCTATTATTATTATAAAGAATGACACCTTGGACCAATAAACTTGGAGTTCACTACCACCTCACCAAATTAAAACTCCTTGCCATCTTCATTTTAGAAATATTGATTATTTTTGAAGTATTGACGTTATAATATTCTTAACAATGACTCCAAGTTGTTATTACGCGGTGTTTAATATTTGGTTATTTTTTAACGGAGTTTTTCACACATATAAAAAAAATTATTTAAGGGTTCAAATTCAAGACATATGATTAAATGTGAAGGGATTTCAATTAATCATCACAATTCATATTGATTTTAATTTGTCATTTGCTATTGCATTTTATTTTCTCCTCTAATTACATGTATTTTCAAGCATTCATTCATTTCGTGTATTCTTTTTAGAAAAAAAATGTTCTGTATTTTCTTACGTATTGAACGTTTTTTTTTAATTTGGGGTAGTGCTCCAAACAAGATGCTTTTCATATTCAAAGCTCGAACTCAAAATCTTTGATTAAGAATAAAATTATTTCACTACTACACCACATATATGAATCCACGTTGGCCATATTGAAAGTTATGATTCCATAACACCAACGCCTGCGTAATTTTTGTATGTCAAACGATCACCTTTATTATTTTAAAAATTTGAAGCTGGAATAAATAGTCTAATTTGATAAATAAATATTTCTTGCTTTATGAAGCTTCTTTCCATGATGACGTAAATTACACTTTGCATCCTCAAAGTCCACTGTTGCCTCTTTAAATACGTTGAAAGTTAGCTATAAATATCTGGCCAATAATATTCTAGAAAATGAAGACCATTGCAAAATTATATTGTGATAAACTCTACTTTTTTTTAATGATTTAAATTAAACCAACTTTGTCCTACAACACGTATGAATAACGTGGATTAACATTTTATATTTTATTTTATTTTTTAAAAGAAGAAGATTGGACACACAACACAACTATAAATACGACATTTTTGTTGTTCAAATATACAAGGACTTTTAAGATTTTGAACCAAAGACTTTGGGATGTTTGGCTGTTCGTATTGTTTAATCAGAAAATGGTATAATTGAATTTGTTACGAAATTAAGGACATATGTATTAATTTAAATTGGTGAGTATGCTCTAAGTAGAAATGTTATCAAATGAACTTGTTGTTTATAGAGCAATAGTAAAGTAAAGTATGTCAAGGAAATAATAGATCGAAATTAAGATATTGATGTTTCAGTACGAATGTGAAAATAATAAAGTGCGTTTGATTTTTGAATTTGGAGATGATTTAGTTCAAGTTGCTTGAGATCTAAGACTTAGTATAGAAATAATATAGAGCTTGGAGTACAAGAATATCAATGTAATTATAATTTTTAATATTGACAAAAATTCAACCATGTACAAGTAAGTAAAAACTATATTATTTATAGGCACCCAAAGTAATATAATAAATCAGTAACCAATAGGAGAGGTTCACTAGAACCCTAAAGTACTACGCCCAACAGAAATGTTCTATTTGGAAATATTATTACTCGTGCCAGCTAATATTCCTCTGTAATTTGTAGAATCTCATATGGATATATCTAGCGTCACTATTCTTTTGTCCTTTTATTCTCTGTTTTTGAGAACACGAGTCTTTTTTATTCTTCTTTTGTGATTTTGAGCCACGAGTTTCCGTCTTATTTTTTCATAATGACCATCCAATCAACCTAATAAATAAAAAGAATCAAGCTAATCGGTCATTCATTAAATCAAACATTCAAATTGAGTTTCTACCTATTTTCTAATCCCAACCAAAACTGCATATGAAGTATTAAAAAAAATCTTAAATTAGGTTCGAAGAGAAAGATGATTAAAGTATTGTATGATTAAACACAAGTTCACATAAAATTCGCTATTAGGCTTAACAATATAGTTGAAAGGACAAATCTATGAACTTTATTATGCCAAAACGAAAACTATACATATATATCATGAACTTGAATTTTTACGAATGTAATAATAGAGCAAATTTACACAAATCACGATACGATGGTAAAACAAATCTCAATAGAGACGGTGCATCCTTACTACCTACTGAAATGTATGCATGGCCCATGACAGAAAACATACTAATAAAGATAGGTCAAAGAATTTTTTTTGATAATCTTCCAAAATATTGAAATTGGAAGAAGAAAAAAAATTAAAGATGATTTTTTTTTCTTGATGCTGAAACAACTTGTTCTTTCTGACCCGATTTAAAAATAGAATAACTTATTCTTTTTGACCCGATTTAAAAATAGGTGTATATGACATCATAAGAAAGAAAGAGATATAAACATAACAAACCACAAGTTTTATGATACACACTTTTAAGCAAACATTTTGATGTCTATTGTACCAAATTAAGCAGCAATACATGCAAAAAACTTAGGTTGTGATAATCAACTAATTCTTTCACTATAGTTTTCTTAAACCTTTTGGGCCTCATTTAATTGTATTTCATGAAGGTATTTAACTTGATAATTTAAATCTCAAATTGTGATTTATTAGTTTATATATGCTTGAATCTTAATTATCTAAATTTTATTTATAAAATGTATTTATTTTCTTATTTTGAATTTTTCTTAATGGATTTGAATAGATATGTATGATGAAGATTAACAAGAAAAATATTATATATTCAAGGATCTTTGCAAAGATGACATTTTACCACAATCATATCCACTCTCATAATTGTTGTCACTCTCGCACACCATTATCAAACTACCGTGATCAACGATTCATTGTCGTCAATCATTGCAGTGAGTTATCATCATCATTAACCATCATATACAATTATCATTATCATAATAACCACCGATCATCATTGTACGTGACTATTATATATCATCGCCCTGCATCATTATCAATAACTATCATTATTAACTATCACTATCATCTTCAATAATTATTAATTATCATCACTGATCATTAACTATTACTGTCAACTACAACCACCAGTAGCTGGTACCCATATTCACGTCAACAGTCAATACCAACATCCATCGACACCCAAAACAAACACCATTAACTGTCGCCATCACCAACTACAACATATTTTTAAAAATAATTTACTAAAATAACATGAACACTTGAGGGTGGGGAGGGAAAGTAGATCCTTTGTGTAAATAATAAACCTTGATGGTTTTGAACTTATATTTGGAGAGTAATATAGAGAATAGGGTTGGAATGCCCTCTAATGTCATTAATACTTGCCTAAAAATTATCACATCTACTCAATAACTAAGACGTGTGTCATTTTTTCTTACTTTTGAATTTGTTTTTCATCTTTAATCTCATTTTCCGTTGACTAGCTAGACACACACATTTACATAGCATAATACAAATCAATTTGAATGTATCACACATGAAACGTCACGTAAAACTCCACATAAGATTTATATGTCTACTTGTTCAATTTTATATAAGTTAAATTATCTATTTATATCCAAAATAAAAACTGAATCAAATTAAAAAACACATTTACATATTATCCTTTATCTATCCATCTCGATATCACCATAGTTGGACGGAAGGTCCAATAGTTTTTCGAATTCTATTTGTTGTATGATTGTATCTACCAATATAGTGGTAATTTATTTCCCTCCTTTAAATTTGGGTCAGCATTAAATTGTCAATTGTAGCTAATACTGCATTTATCAACTTTATTTATTTATTCACCTTATTTATTTATATTATGTAGTATTTATATTGTGATATATATATATATTTTATAGTAGTTTTTCTTTAACCCAGATGATCTGGGTCGCCCCCATTGTTTGAAAAAAAACGACCCCCTGAGAGAGCTCAAACAGTGGATCTGACGCAAACCCACTTAGATTTTCTTGTTTACAGCCCTCAGATCTCTTCAAAAAAATCGATTCTTTGTGTAATCTAATTGATTGATTTTCCTCTTTTTTCGAAGTTTTCTCTGCAATCCAACAGTAATTGGGTTGTAAAAAAGGAATCTTTTTAAGGTGGAAGGCACAATTAACAATGGGGTCGAAGAAGAAAACAGCATCCCAGAAAAATTCTCGTTCTGCTTCTCCAGTTAAAGAGATGGCAATTTCAGGCAAGTTTTTGGTTTGGGGTTCTCTTTGTTTTATTTTATTTTTAATGGATAACTAGGGAAGAGGAAAAGATAGAGTTGTTAATGGATTAGGTTGTGATTTTGGATATGGGTATGTATTAATACTTGCTAGAAATAAATAAATGTAGCATCTTTGTTAATTTGATGACTGCATCTACTGTATGAAGGTGTAAATCTGAGTCCTTAATGTTGAATTAATGAACAATTGTGTTTTGTTGGGTGGGGGTGGGGGGGTGGGGGGTGGGGAGACAAAATATTGTTATTGTAATTTCTCCTGTTGTGGGATGTGTAGCTATTTTTCTCATAATTGCTTGTAATAAGCATGGTGTTGTTTTTATGGAGAATCTTGGAAAATTTATTGTTGAGGAATCTAGATACATGGAGTCAAAAGTGAGGAAAATGCTTAACTAAGAAAATAGATTGTAATGGGTCAATTTTAGTACAGTGTTATGGTCGTGCAACAAGGTATGGAGTTATTGAGATATACCAATGAGTTTTTTGGATCATTCCGAGGCACGTGGAATCAGAAGAACCGATGTGGCAATACCGTGTCAATTTAAGTTGTTTGTATGCGTTCTGCTTATCATTGTGTTTTTTTGTTTTGTTTATGGTATCAAAACATGAATGCTGAACCCATTATGCATCTTGGTTGATGTATCCTTCTTCATGGGATGGGATCATGTCTTTTAAGTATGTTGATTTAAGCAGTTGTCTGTTTAATCATTCCAGTCACTGTGGAGACTGGAGAATATTATATAGATGTTATAAACAGTCACGGACAGAAGATATGTCTGCAGTTTTTGTTGCGTTTCTAATGGATTGTTTGGCTGTAGCATCACAAAGGTGACACTTATCAGGAGAAGTATCAGTCTGTGGCAGAAGAAACTTGGTCATTCATGTCCTACTTTATGCACCTTAGTCTTCGTGGTCATATGTTTAATTCTATTGAACATTTTCCTGTTTTCCCTATGTACTCAGATAGTGAACTCCTATACTGGAAGTCCTGTACTCATTTCATTTGGTTTAATAAGGTCATCTCATCAGCTTCTTTTTGGAGAACAGACAGTTATCTATAATTGTGGGTTTGATGTCTCATTGGCATTTAAATATAAGATGAAGTGTTTCAAAGTAGTACCATTTAGTAGGTTCTCATCTGGACTAGATTAGTTGAAGCTTCATCCTAGTTTTGTAATTTGGTTAAAGATCATCTACTTCATTTGGAGATTGCTGTGTCAGTAGTCCATTTTTAGCACAGCTAAGCATTAAACTAGATAATACTCATTGGGGTCGTTTTGGTAGAGTGTATAAGAATAATGCTAAATATAGTGTGTTAGTAATGTTTGTATTAGTTATGCTTGCATTTATTATACATAGGATATTTTTATACATTGTCCGGTTTGGTGCGTTAAAAATAGCATGCATTGTATAAAAAAATTTATTTACAAAGATACCGTCCACAATTATGGTGGAAAAGATGTAAAAAAGGTTTTGAGGGGCAATTGAGTCTTTAACGATGCTAATGCATGCATTAAAACCATTGCATTACTAATACCTAGAAATCCATAAATCCATGGTATTAGTAATACACACCTTAATACACAATAGAGTGTATAACTAATGCAAGACATTGGTTCGAAAAGAGTACCAAACAAGGTACTAGTAATACCTAAGTTGTGCGGACTCTTCACTTTCGATGCCGCACCCGTGTCTGATTCTCCAAAAATACACTACTTTTGGCGAATCCGACACGCACCCCTTGACATTATTGAAGAGTCCGAGTAACATAGAGTAATACACAAAGATAATGCATGCATTATTTTTCCTAATACACTCTCTACCGAATGTCCCCTTTTAGTTTGAATACGTGGAGTAAAATATACAACATAGAATAATAACTGGCAGGGATTAAAGTCAGTGGAACATATTTCATACACTGAACCACATCTGCACTGGTTTAAAGTGGATGAAGTCAGATTGAAGCAAATTATTTATAGCCAATATGCTAAATTCCCTATAAATCCTGTTTAGTATTGTCCCAGATTTGTCATGAAGGTATAATCCAGACCCCAATGGAGTTAGTTGTGGATTGGAAAAGCTAGGATCCCACTTTGTTGTACTATGCAGAGTTTGATCAATATTTTATGTTTATATCCCTTACATCTGTTTTTTTGAGATTGTTTCTTATTTTGTGCCGAAGCACTTTCTTTACATGCTTTCGACTGAGAAGGGGGTCCACCTTCTTCTTTTAATTATTTTTCATGAATGTGGTGTCTGAGCCAATTTTCGCGCACCTCAACTAATTCCACGGGATACATGCCACCTCCCACTAGCAATAGGTACCATGTAACTTTGTTCACCAAGGCTAGGACAGATGGGAAGAATCACTTAGTGTTTTTTTTTGTCTCCGTTGGGATTTGAATCTGAGACCTCATGGCTCTCAACCACTTCATTGACATGGCGAAGATGAAATGTTAAGGCCTTTGAAGTTTTTGATTTTTCTCAATATTTTTTTCCCTATTTTTTGGTAGTTGTTTTCTCCTTTTATTTAAGCCCCAATCTTATTTCGGTTGAGACTTTTGTTATCCGCAACAGTGCCATATTTATTCCAATTCTGGGTAGAGCCGTGGAGCAGTGCGACTTTCGTTTGATAATATCATTTAACATATGGTTACTAGATGGCTGATAAACATGATGAGCTAGAATTACATGATGCATTGTGCGCTTCTCTTTATATTTTTATAAAATGTGAGATTTGGAATGTCCTTTTGATTCTGAAGACATGGAAAGACAACTTAAGGCATGTGGCCAGAAGAGAAAATTTGTAGAAATTGAAACATTCATGTTCTTGAACTATGATATATCAAACTTCTCAGAAAGTAACACTTACCTTTCTAAATAAAAAGAACTTGGAAAGTAGCTTTTTTAGGAACTGCTATTATCGCCAAATTTAGAAGGTATTATCTTTTAGATTGTGTAACTTATAGAGATAAAAGAATAAAAAAGTAACTTGAAGAGATAAAAGTTCTAATATTTGGAAGCTTATGTCATACCTCTGGTATCATGGTATGTATGAGGATAACAAATAGTACACTTTAGTTAACTGAATGAGAACTTTATCAAAAAACAAATAGTACACTTTAGTTAACTGAATGAGAAATTCAATTCTTTTCTGAAAAATGATTGTAGAATTATCAATGAGAAAACTCAAAAGTTCTAATTGATATGATTGAACAAAATAATTAGTAAAGTAATAGGCATGTCTCATCAATTTGGTTGATCAAAAAGAAACAATCAACCCATCAAAAAAAATAATCTAACAATAAGAAACGAAAATATTTTATCTATGGGGCATATTGTAGGAAGGAGAACGTGTTCACAGTTTGCATATAATTATTTAGCACATTTTAGAAGAAAGCTTATTGGTGATGCTGATTGTCTAGACAGATTTGAAAAGAGAAGAAAGTAAGGGACAAAATGTCACAAACCAAGGGGACAGTCTATATTCTTAACAGAGAGAGGGGTGGGGGGCGGGCTGTATGCTCCTGTTAAGGAGAAGGAGACATTGCTTTCTAAAGTTACTTGACTGAGTTAATTGCTATTGCCTTGCAGATCATAGTGCGAAGCATCAAAAGGATTTAGAAAATTTGAATCTGTTGACACAGCCTTTCAGAACACTCAAGCTTTTCAGTATGGCGATGATGCAGTATCTTATGAAGTCGATAGCATATCTTTTGTCGCATCGATGGTGTATGCTTTTCAGTATGATTGCTGGACTTGCCTTAATACTTCTTGTGACAACCGATGGTCCTCATGTAAAGGTATGCTTCATCAATTTCAGATGCTTTTTTAGTGGATAAAGATGGTTACTTGTACCATCATCATAATATGTGTCTTGCACCCAAGGGCGGGGATTGTGGTCAATGTAGTGGAAAATGCCCTGAGAGACCAAGGTTCAGATTCCGAAAAAGACCAAAAATAAAAACATTGGGTGATTTTTCACATTGGCCTAAGCCTTGGTGGGAGGCAATATGTAATTGGTGTTGTAGTTGAGGTGTACGCAAGTTAGCATGGATACCACCGTTACCTAACACAAAACACATGTCTACTTAAGAAGAAGAACTTTATTTCTTGTTACTGGAAGTCGACAATTGGTCAACTTAAATCTGGGTTTTCCATTGTTACATCACTAAGTGAACTGTTTGTTTGGATCCTTTTGGCAATTTTCAATTATTTTGTTGAGGAGTTAAAAAATGTCATATATCTATTTTCCTCAGCTTGTATGATACATGTGATGCCGAAAGGAATGGGATAGATATAGAGGACTCATATAGCGACCCAACTAGTTTCGAAGAGGCGTTGTTTGGTTGTTTTGTGGTACCTATTATGTTGTATTTAAACTCAGTCCTGTCAGTGCTAATATAACATGTCTGTTTCAATGCAGCATGTTGAGGAGGTTCTTAAACATCTCCAGTTTGGATTATGGTGGGTGGCTCTTGGTGTGGCGTCTTCTATTGGCCTTGGTAAGCAGCATTCACTGTTAGATTTTTTAGCTTCTTATGTTTAATGGCTTCTATATTGGAGGGAGACCTATCTACTTGAATCTCCATAAATAGAACTTGGTAATAGTAATGGGGATTTAACTTGCTTTTTTCTAGCTTTTCCATAAAAAATCTTTGATCCACTGTTTCGTTGCCATGTTGCAGGGTCTGGTTTGCACACTTTTGTCCTTTATCTGGGCCCTCATATTGCTTTATTTACGATAAAAGCAATGAAGTGTGGGCGAGTTGACCTCAAAATGGCTCCCTATGATACAATACAATTTCAAAAAACTCCTTTATGGCTTCATAAAGATTGTTCAGAGTTTGGCCCCCCTGTATTTTCATCTTCACATGGCACAAGTGTTCCTCTTAGTAGCATACTGCTCCAATTGCAGTTAGAGGCTGTTTTATGGGGCCTTGGAACCGCACTTGGAGAGCTTCCCCCATATTTTATTTCAAGAGCAGGTTCGTCTACGCTATCTTTTGTCTATAAGCCTACATCTGTATTGGGTAGATAGTTCAAACCTGCAGCACAAACCTATTTTGAAGCTACTGGTCTTAGTATATTAGGCTGTATTCAACCTTGCAGTGTGTTTAAAGATACTCACTTGTAATTTGGAAAGTTCACGCTTTTTTCAATCAAGAATTAAATTATTTGATTTACTTTTTTGAGTTTTAAATACGTGCCCAATGGGACTTGCTTTGTCGTCCGGGCCTTCAATCTTTTAGAACAGTGGTAGGAATTTGATTTTCCTTGGTCAATCAGATGTACCTTGGGAGCCTAGATGTGCATAGCTTTTGCTATATTTTAGAAATATTTTTCATTTTTTGATAAATCAAGACCATAATTTGGAGACTTGTATTTTCTATTTGTTTACAATCTTGTCAGATGCAAAAGAACATTTTGAAGCTAATGTATTTGCATACCTTTATGCAGCAAGCCTCTCAGGCAGTAAAGTGGAAGCAATGGAAGAACTAGATACCTCTTCTGAAAACAATGGATTTATAGCTACTCGTCTGACTCAAATGAAGCGATGGTTTTTTTCCCATGCACAATGTTTGAACTTCTTCACAATTCTAATACTTGCTTCGGTTAGTCCAAATCTATATATAAATCTATCTTCTATTCATCCGGAGAACCATGCACAGAGGATAAACTTGATGACCTTAGTTTTGTATGCAGATACTATGTTCCTTACGCTATACACTAGAGCATCATCCTCTCCCCAACCCCAAAGTGAAGTTGATTTTTTGTTGACTGTAAAAAACAGATTTGGTTTTTAGTACAAAATTATGGTTTTAATTTGATTATGTCTCTGCAAGCCACTGAACTTCCTGTAACTACAGAGAGCTGTAGTAAAGGTGGTGACCAGAAGTTCGGCAGGCCAGAGTAAACTGGCTTTTGGGGATGTTTGTCACTTGACGTTATAATAATCAAACAAATGTGTTGGTCCTGTAACTTTCACAATTGTGTCATACAGCATCTTCTTGAAGGAATTTTGTGTGGATTTCGAAAATATATTGTGATTATTCAAAACTTGGGAAGATCCCAATAGTGTAATCTCCAAAAAAAGTAATTAGAACTGGGACATACAGGACAAATATAATTTCAATTTTATCTTTTATCCTTTCTCTTTTCCTTGTTCTGTAGTTTTGGATTAGCTGCGTATGGTGGTATCTTTCAGTTAGCATGCAGATATATCCTCTCAAATAGTATAGACTGTTCTAATGGAAGTGCCTTTTGTAGGTTCCGAATCCTCTATTTGATCTTGCTGGCATAATGTGTGGACAATTTGGGATCCCATTTTGGAAGTTCTTTTTTGCAACTTTGATTGGAAAGGCCATCATTAAAACTCACATACAGGTCTGTCAACTCTAATGTTCTGCATTCATGAGTTTCAACATCTTAGACGCAGTTTCAATTTAGTTTAGTTTTGGCGTCATGTAAGATCTTTTCATTTGCTTTCTCGGCCACCCTTTTCAGACTGGCCAATTTATTAAACATGTTGATCCTGATAGAGATGTGTTGTTTGACTATCCTTCTGCAGACCGTGTTTATAATTTCAGTTTGCAACAACCAACTTCTTTATTGGGTGGAAACCAAGATGATTCGGATGCTTAGTTTTATACCTGGTCTCGAAACCATGTTACCCAAAATCATTGCGAAGCTCCATTCCATGAAAGACAAGTATATGGCTACCAAAACTCCTTCCACTTCAAATATAAAGGTATAGTTCATCTAATACTATTGTATGTGGTTAAATTCCTTAGTTTATCGTTCTCCATCTTAATTGAAACTCATAATCTTTGTCAGGTGAACAAATGGGATTTCTCATTTGCTTCAGTTTGGAACGGCGTGGTAACCATCATGCTACTGAACTTTTTCGTTAAGATTGTAAATGCTACTGCACAGCGGTATTTAAAAAGACAGCAAGAAGAGGAATTGGCTAGTCTGAAGAACAAATCATCTTGAAGGAAATCAGATAACCCCCTCTTCATTCTCATAGATTTGTTTTTCGGTCAAGCTTTTTCTTTCCGCTATCTACCTTTGTTAAATAGGAGTTACGAAGTGATTGGTGGCTACTTGGAGACTCGGCACCAGCAAGTCCATTTCACAAAACTTTGTACAAAAGAACACTAGTCAGTCTCACAAGTTCATTGACTATGTAACTTCAAGAAAAAACATTAGTTAGGGGTGCCATTGTTGACAAAATTGGTGATCAGGAAACTGGAAAACTCATTATTGGGCAAATGCTTCAACATTTAGAAAGTGAAGATACATTTTCTGCATTTATAAACAGGCCTGTTTTTTTAGTATAGCGTTAGTGCTCTGCTGTTCTTCCCTCTTTTTTCTTTCATCAGTTAAAATTCATCGATTCATTGAAGTCGTGCTTGGCACGGACAAAATATTTGTATTGTACCGTTTGCTGGAATTATTATTTTTATGTATCATCGTCATCAGTGCTTTGATGTTCTTCTCTCTGATCTCGTCCATTGGCATTCTGATCGTGGTCATTCATAGATAGTCGGGCACTTTTAGTGATAGTCACAGCTCTGAGATAGGAAAGCTTCTTCACAATTTTGTTATGAAGGGGATCCGTGGAGTAACGTAAAGTCATCTCATCTCATGTGACTTACGTGAGATTACTCATTAATGCTTGTGTCATGATAGACTCCGACCTATAGGGTAGTGTTTTAAATGAATAAGTAAAAACGAATAGAGGAAGTAATAAAAAAAGAGTGGAGTGATCAAGAAGCAATTAAATTCGACTTTATATAATAAAATGCTATTGAAATTGAAAATATAGTAGGTGTCATCATCACTTGCGTAATCTTTATATTATACTGATTATTTTATTAATTATTCAATTAATAGTCAGTAATCATCGTTTAAATCAAGATAATTGTAACCACAACCATTTGTCATTTTATAAGTTCAACATTAAATAAACTTCACATCAGTCTTCATGTCTACGTGCTTAAAATATTAAGATCCTAATCACTAGTACTATCGTCAACTTAATTAATCAATAATTAATTATTATATTATATGAGTTTCCTCCAAGTCAGGTGATTTAATTAACAAATCAATTTTGATTCCTTTTTTCTTTCAATAAGAATCCAAAGATAATGTGTCCATGTTATCTACTAATTTAATTCATTAAAAGAGATCTTTATTTTTAATAAAACTTTGTCCCATCAGGCCATTAAAATTCATATTGGACAACTAATGGAATATTTATTACTCCCTCCGTCCCTTTTTACTTGTCCACTTTAGAAATGGCACACAGATTAAGGCAACAATGATTAGCACAGTGAAGTTACAATTTTACCCTTATGACAACTTTTCATTTCAAAATTACAATCACTTCCAAGTGAAATAAATTGGAGGGAAACAACACACTTTTACAAGGGTATAATAGGAAAAAATTTGTTGTCTTTTCTTGATTTGTGAAAATGGACAAGTAAATAGGGACATCCAAAAAAGGAAATATGGACAAGTAAAAAGGGACGGAGGGAGTAGTTGGTTTCAACCTAGGGATTCCTATAATCAAGATGTCTAATATTTAAATAAACCAAAATGGATATGTACATGTACATGTAATTATATATATTATCAATACGAGTTGTGATGAAGTAGTTCTACATATTTCAACAAAGATTTTGAGTTCGAGCCTAATATAAAAATATTTTTATTAGGAAATATTTTATATTATATGATACTTTGTAAGTCAAATTTAAATTTAATCAGACCTCAATATTGATAATGAATACTAAAAAATGAAATCTAAAAGAAATATTATCTTTACCACCCACCCCATCTAGGGGGGTTAGGGCATTGTGGGGTTGGGGAGACAAGAAAGCAACCACTTTTGACAAATTAAGTAATGATGGAATTATATATTAGTGAAGCATATGTAGGGACTAGTAAAATGCATTAAGTTAATAATGGGTCCAATTTGGCTTAGTGACTGAAATGTGGGGCTTTATTTGGTGGGTGATTTCAGTGTCAGAAACTACACTATAGTTTTATAATAATAAAAATATTGGTGGTAGATCCAATATTTGTTTTTAATGGCTTAAATAGTAAGTTACTCATATCTACTTGGTTTGCTTTTATTTTTCTCTTAAATTTCACTTTGTTTAACTTGTTTTTGACAAGTATCACCTTTTTGAAGATCTCCTCATTATTTCATTAGATTTTGTCACATCATAATTTAATTAAAATTTACTCGCATCAAATGTTTACATCAATAGAATGTCATATAAATATAAAATTATACTTTCTCCATATCAAGATGTTTACATATTTTGTTTTTTATAAGTCAAACTATATGAATTCTGATTAATATTTTAGGATATTCGTTTTCACCAAGAGATTTTTGTTGGCATTTGAAATTTCACCACTAAACAAAATTTCCACAAGTGTTAGGTTAATGTTTGTTATCTATCAAATTTTGTCTTCTTTGAATATTTGCATCATTCAACTTCCAAATAGTTAGATATATAACACTATACTAATTCACTAATACTTTCTTCGATTCGTTTAGTTTTACTAGGTTAATGTTTGTTATCTATCAAATTTTGTCGTCTTTGAATATCTGCATCATCCAACTTCCAAATAGTTAGATATATAACACTATACTCGTTGACTAATACTCTCTTTGATTCGTTTAGTTTTACTTGTTCACTATTTCTCAAATAAATTTTCACTTCTACTTAACACTTTTAACATATTAAGAAAAGACAATTTTTTTCTATTTTATCCTTAATATTAATTATTTATTTTTCAAAAATAATTCTCAAAAGTTAAGAATATATATCAATGGATATGAATACAGTTATAAAATATTTATATTACATACAAATGTGTAAACTCAACAAGTAAAAATAGAAAAATGAGTACATTTCAATGGAAAGGTAGCCTAGATTTAGGGTGTGTTTGGTATGTAGGAAAATTTCCAATTTTCTCATGTTTGGTTGGGTTAAATGTTTTGGAAAATGCTTTCCAAATCAACTCATTTTCCTCAAATTTAAGAAAAATGACTTTCCTTTAAAACTTAAAGGAAAACACTTTCCAAAACTCTTTTCCAACTTCAAATTACAATTACTTTTTTGTTAAAAAAATTTATTTATTTTATCCCTACCCTCAAACCAGCCCCAACCACTCCACTCCCAAAAAAAATAACTTTAAGACTTGTTTTTAAATTCAATTTTTTTACCCCACCTCACCCCTACCCCCACCCCCTTGCAAAAACATATTAAAAATTATTTTTAAAAGATATTTCTAATTTTAATTTTTTATTTTTTTACCCACAACCCCCGCCCCCCCCCCCCCCTATCAGCCCCCCAACCCCCTTTAAAGAGAAACAAAAATTAAGTTTGTTTCTAAAAAATATTTTCAACTTCAAA